>NW_024584002.1:7704-30038 GCF_018398535.1 Haplochromis burtoni
TAGCATTCTTCTTATAGGATGGTAAATTCATGCATCTCAAAAAAGTCTTTTTGTTTTCATTACAGAACTTGTACTATATATTAATGTTACCATGACAATAACTCAATAGTGACTCAACTATGATTGCAGCAGAAACCTACCTACAGATAAGCATCTGTATAGTTTTATTCATTTCTATCACTTTTAATGTCTTTAATTCAAAACCCCACATCTGTTCACCGCAAGTCTATCTCTACATGGTTGCTTTATGTAGCAGAGGTCACAGGCTCCTGTTGTTTAGGAAATCCATCATAAACAGTTTCCAGATGCAGACTGCTGCTTTGCCTAACCTAATACATCATTTTAAATGAGACGAATATGGTAATTTTTCCTAACACGACGTGCCACTGTATCATAAATCCACTGTGCTTGAATTGAATATGTGGAATTGTCTCCACGCAGACATTGCTTATCACTCAGTCTTCGATTTTGTTTTGCAGCTTGACCACTCACCAAACACCATATCAGTGTGTCTTAATAGAATGAGTGGGCATTTTCATAGTAAAATGGGTAATTAGCTGCAAAGTACAATCACATCAGGAGAAATAGTCATAGCTGCCAGCGCTGATATTGTTGCATTGTAGTCATAATAAATTGCCAATGGGTTTGAAGAGCAGGTTGTTTGAATACGATTAGTGTCCCGCATTGAATTGTATAGTTGAAAATGAAATTTATTTCGTTTGTGTGTCCTTTTGTTGTAGCAGTAAATTCACTTGTTGCATGCCTTTCATGCCATGTGTGCTTATGTGTGTGTAGGGCAAGTGACATGGCAAGGTCCCTTTTTTAGGTGGATAATACAATGCAGTGAGGGAATGAAGACTTGGAAGACTTTTTATTGTGCAGGTGTCCTCTTAAGTTTTTATACGTTTATTTGTTCACATGCAATTTTGTTCATTGTCATGTGGATATGCTGTACATAACTGTTTTTATGCACCTGTGCAGGTGGCTCCATGTGTCTGCTTGAGATTAATCTGATGGTGGAAATTCAATCAGTCCCTGCTGTTGAATCCACCCTGCGAAGATCCATCAGCAAAGCGGGGGACATTTACACAGCAGCAGTGAGGGGACATTCTTTACCGCACAGACAAAAGGGGAGGAGGAACATGCCGGTACTCTGGACACATTTCAGAATCTCCCATTTGTGCAGGCGTGGTGCTGTGAGTGGAGAGAGCAGGATAATGACAAAGTTAACAAAAACAGTGAAAGTCACAGCGGATCCATGTGAAATAATGCATGTCATTTATTCATAGTGTTCCTCAGCTTTGGTCATGCCTTGGCCCTGGCAAATTAAATAGGCCTCCCTTGTGCTGTCATGTGCCATTTTTCCCTTTATCTCCGCTGCTTTTTTTGCTTTATCGTCTGCTCTTCCATCTGTGAGAAATGGGTAGTCTGGTGAAGTAACAGTTGGAAAGAAAAAGGTTAAAAGAAACAGTCATCGGAGCATTAGTTCTGTCATCTTGTCAAAGCTCACTTGATAAAGTTATTTTATAAAGTTTTATGTTTATTAAACACACTCTGTGGACCTGGGCCAACTGTACATTATACCGATGGCCTACTTTTACACACCATGTACCTCAACCCTTGACGACCCCAGTGTGTAACTCACTCACTGCCACACACTGTGGCAGAGTTGCTGTGCTAAATGCTTCCACTTTGAAATAATGCCACCTACCATCAATACTGGAGTATCTAGGAGGGAAGAAAAATCCTAGATATTGTTGCAGCACAGCGATGGCATCCTGTTTACATTTGGTGAGCTCTTTAGAGTGACCCATTCTTTCAAAAATATCTGTAAAATCAAACTGAATGACTAGATGCTTGGTTATTGTTTATGTTTTTTACTGTGCCACTGGTGTAGACTGATAACTTCGTCAGTGTACCAGTATAGTGCTTGGTGTGATAGGACACACTCAGCTAATCGGACCATCTATATACCTGCAATCCAATGAGTGTGCTTGCGATCAACTCCAGTATGAACAAATCTGTTACTGTAAAGTGATGCATTGATTTATCATTACCTCAGTAAACTGAGCTTTGTTTTATATTTAGAGTTTCACAATTTTGACTTTTGTTCTTTTTGTAGAGCTATAGATGCTTTTTAACATTGAGTTCCTTAGGAAGAAAGACGTTCTCGTAGAAACACCAACTAATGTAGGATAGTCATTCAGCTGAAGAACTTAATGTTTGTCCAAGCATTCAGATTTTATGCTTCACATGAGACACATCTTTTTTACAAGGTCTCTACTAGGACAACAGGACTGCTGTCCTGTGTTTAATGTTTTTTTTATACCTTTTGTAACCAAATTTAATGTCAAGGAGTTTAATGCTTATATCCTCGTAGACTACTTCTGATTGCACTTCACATTTGTAAAATATGAGGAAAATGTGTCTTTTTCAAATTCTGTTGATGAAGTGAATCAAAAGAAAATTAATTATTCAGTATTTGAAAGATCAATTCACTACTCCAAGAATGTAATTGTTCTGTGTTGTCATATGTGTTGCCTTTCCTTGTCTTGCATTTTAGTGAAGGAAATCTTTCAGGGGTTTGACTGCTGGTCAGATGCAAGATGCAAGATTTAATTATACCTCTTTGTCCTCTAGGACATTGTGAAGGCCATTTCTCTTGTGTTAAATAGACCAAAGGATTAATTAAGAAAGTAATTGGTTCTGTGGTCATACTCTATGTTTTATGCTGCCTACATATTGTGTGTCTGCTGTTTGACATCATACCTCATTCTGTGGTATATCCCAGCTATAATTCAGTTTTTAAGAACTTTATCCTCTGCTATGAGCATCAGTATCAAGTGCCAGTTAAGTCATTATTATTACTTATTCTGCTTCATAGCCCTTTACACCCTTTTTTCTTTGCTTCTTAAGCTCCCCAACAAAGCTCCTTCTGTTGTTTTTTTATTGCACAAGTAATCAGGTCATCTTTGTCCCAGCCACTGATAATTAGCTCGCTTGTCAAATGGACGCAATTAGATGAATAGTCCACTATCTGCAAATGGAATGGAATTGTAGCCATGGATGTAGCTCGGAGAAATTAACATTGCAGCTAATCAGACAGCCCCGCCTTTTTGCAGGAGTCGGCGGAGCTTCACCAGTGAGCGATAACCCATTGGGGAACATGCTAGCTGAAATACAAGAGCCACAATTAAATCCCTGTGTCACAGCCATTAATGATGCTAATCTATTTATCTATCTGGAGATCTTCCGGCCTTGTCTCATTTAGGGTTTGTCACTCCTTTGATCAGGCTGAAATACTGAGAACTGTGCACATGAAAGCAAAATAAGTCAAAAGCCTTTACTGTCATATTACTGGATATCCAGTAATATAAACAGTATAAATTGTCTTATTTTACTTTGGTGTAGCATGCCTGTTTTTACAGGAAACATTATGAATTCATTGTGCCTTCAAGAGATTGTAACAAATCCATATGTTTCCAACAAAATCTAAAAATGAGTCCATTTCTATGTACTTTTTAAAGCTATTGCACAAATCAGGGAGAGCAAGTAATTAAAACTGTGGGAATCCTAACGTTATCTAACGATGTCATACTGTTATCAGGCATACCGGCAGTCGGTATGAAAGCAAGTGAGCAGTAGCTGGTAGAAAGAAGTGACGGGGGACCATATGAAATGATGAGCAGCACTTGGTTCTCATTTCTGTCTCTGTAGCCTTTTCTTCACCTTCTTTTAGAATTCAGTGAACTCTGGAGACCAAGCACTTCTGCAGAGAAAGACTGAGACACAAAGGAAACTGACATAGAGTTGATGATGAGAAATGGATAGCCATTGTCTCATTAGACTTCCACTCACCTCTCTTTGCCTTCTTTTGAATGCACAACCCAGTTTCTGGCTCTGTGGAAAGTTTTATAAAACACCTTTCTTGGACAATCTGAACTATCCTAATTGCATTTGTTTTTATTTGCCTCTCATAAAAGCAGTGTCATTTCACCCTCCAGCCAATCTTTGATGCAGCTGATGAAAACAGTGCACAGCTCGGTCACAGCAGATTCTGGTTTCTCTGGACATCCAACAAAGTTTCAACCTGTCTAGGGAAACTCCTCTTCCTACTTTTTCAGTTCATGCACTGATTAAAAAAAATGTTTGATCAAGGATCTCCAAATATGGAAAGAGGCAGAAAGGAAGCGAAAATAACAATGAGAGAAAAGCAGATTCAAAAACATTTTTCAGCAAACTAGCGGTGCTAATACTTTCTTGCAAAGATGCATTATAAATGTTTTTTTTCTCTTTTGTGCTCATCTCTAGACAGTAGCGTGCTGTCCTGTTATATGTTGCAGGTTCTTGGTTACACTGAGTTAAATCTAATGAGGAATACAACAGCTTGGTCTCGTTCTCATGAAAATAATGTGAAGCTTAAATGAGCATCATTCTGGAGACATGCTAGCTTAAGCTCATGGTCTTTTTATGTTTTATTACATAATGTCATATACAGGGAGTTGTTTTATTAATGTGTTAATCTGTGTTCTAAATTTGTGTAAGCTGTTTAAAAAAATGATTTATTACCCTGTATACCCTGTTACTATCATGAAGAGCTATTTAATTGTTCAACTAAAACCAACACTTTATTCACTTAAATTATAATTACACTACTGTAACACAGCTGTTTGCTGTTGATGATTTACTTGGTCTGCATATTCCAGGAAATGTTTTATGTATTAACTCTACTCATTTTGCAAGTCTCCAGTTTGAGATAGCTGAAGTGTTGTTTTTTTTGTTGTTGTTTTTTTTTTTATGTTTGACCTTTTACCAGCTTTATTAGGCAGGGCAGTGAAGAGAGACAGGGAAGCAGGGGGAAGAGAGGCATGAACCCAGGCTGTTTTTAGTTCAAATAACTTTTCAGCTAATTTTCTTCTGAGATAACCCTTCCCTATTTTAAATTTGGGTAGGAAGCATGCCTCATTAAAGGTGATGGTTGCATGTATATTGCAGTAAAAGTGATTAATGAATGTTACAATTCTTGTTCTGTTCTCACTTTGATCAGGTAATGATCAATATAAAGCAGACAGCATGTGGGGAGATGGTGTCATCAGAAACGAGTGCGTGGGGTGGATGCAGTTAAGAATGAACAGCCAACATTCAAAGAAGTTTTCTTCTTCAGAAGTGATTCTTTTAACAACTCTTTTGTAGGCAACAAACTACGGAATGCAAGGACTACCATAATGAATTAATTAAATACACCATTAAATAATTAATTAAATGTGTCAATAATTAATTAAAATGTGAAATACATAAATAATTAATTAAATGTGTCAATAATTAATTAAAATGTGAAATCATAACTATTTATTTAATTAATTAATTCCAATTTTAATGAATTATTGCCACATTTAATTAATTATTTAAAGGTGTATTTAATTAATTCATTATGGCAGTCCTGGCGTTCCATAACAAACAGGCTGGAGGCTTTTTGTTTTGTAATAGCTGTTTTGTAGCTGTCGTGTATCCTGATTTTGCATGTTGTTCCTATATTACCTTTGGTAATACAAACACACTGCAGAGATTCATTTACACCTGCCTGAGAGTAAGTCACAGTCTAAGCTCCGTCGGCCAGCATTCAAATTATAATGGGCCTTGTACGCGGTTGCATTTGACACTTGCATTACCTTGCATTTTCCTTGGCCTCATTGAGACACAGGTCATTAATGCAGGATAGCTTTTTGCCTTTACTCATCAGTTTTTTAAAGTTTCTTTCACTCTTGGTGCTTACAGCTCTCATTCGAAGTCAGCCTGAAATAGAAACTGTTTTGCTTTTGTGGGTTACCTTGCTCTCTGACTGGAATTTTCTGGAGAGCAAGTTTAATTGTGATGGCATAGATTATGATTATTCCGTCCTCTCTACAGCTCATACCACAATGCATATACTTATGTAGACTTAATTCCACCTCAACTCTTAGGAGCAACGGAATTGTGCTAACACATGCCAAAACAAAAAGGTGAAGAGGGAAATTTATTGCAGAATTTCTCCTCAACTCCATTATTCTGAAACAAAGAAACCCAGACCCAGAATTTGTCATTATTGCTTGATTAGTGGAAACGTGGCAGCCATTATTTCAAAATAATGAAACTGCAGAACAGTGACAGATATTACAGAAGAAGAATTATAGCAAGTGGCATGTGCTACTTAACAGTAAGGCTCCACTGATTTTTGACTATAATAATAATAATAATAATAATAATAATAATAATAATAATAATAATAATAATAATAATAATAATAATAAAAACAATTGTTTCGAGAGGCAGGTTGTGTGCTACCTGGGTATCAAACTGCCAGTCATGACAGGCTATAGACTGTCAAACTGAAAGAAATGTAGTCAAACTAATCGCCAAACAATTCATTTCACTTCACTTTAACACAATTTAATTACGAGGAAATTTTGTGCGCTGATTTCTCCTGATCGAATATCTGAGTTGAGTGTTGTAAAAACAAAAAGTGGTAAATGTGAATAATATGAATTAACATCATTAATTGTTGTGTGTCTTTCACACACGTTCAGACTTTGCATGACTGCTGAATCACTCTCTGGGCAGCTGTATCCCAATAGGACTGCTGGATTTCTACATGGGTTGTCACAGCCTGGCAGGGGAAGGAATCTGCTCTTTTATTTCCCTTGTTCATTTGCTTGTTCGTGGCCTTTTCCCCTCTGTACTGGGCTAATCTGACTTGACAGAGTGGGTGTAACATTACATAAACCCTAGAGCCATCCTGGCGCTTGCTGATGAACTTTGTTCATCAGCCATTTTTCAATAAAGACATATTTATTAAGGACTATATGGTATGGATGCGATGATCTGACATTTCGTTCCAGATACTGATACCTTGGCCTTAGGTGTTGTCCAGAACAGAGTAAGAACCAGATCTCAGGGTTAAATAACTTTGCTCCTCACTGAGAGGAAAAGCCTGGACAGGGTTCAGAAAATCCTTTGGCTCGGGGCCAGTAAAAAATATGTTGTCTAAGTTGATTGGCCTGTTTGGGCCAGTGGTGGTGATTTCACCCACAAATCTGTGTGTGAAGCAAACTGGCTTAAATAGACCCTCACTGATGACTAGTTTATTTGTTGGTGTTGTTTTGTATGAAGTATGTGTTTTTTACCTGCTCCCATCCACTACCATTTTGTTTTTCCAGAAACTGCACTCTTAAGAGTAAGCTAAAATGAAAGCTTTGTGTATGCAGATGAACTGCTTGTGTAGTTTACCACAGTCTTAAAATGTGAGTGATTTCTTGTAAACTTTGCTGCATGGTGACAGCAGCCACCCTATTTCCCGCTGTCTCCTGCAGCATTACCTGCAGGGAGAGTCTGAAGTGGGGTACTCAATTTTCTCCATTTTAGATTTTACATTTTCAAGCTTTAATTGCTAATTATTGTTCTGATATAAATGTGCAAATCTGCTAATAAATTGTGCTATGTTGTTATTGATTAGGATAGCAGTATATAAAGTAATTAAATTGTCTTTTTTTTGTTGGCCAGTAAAATATTTACTGCTGGACAGTAAAAGTGTGCTATACCACCCTGGTGGCTCAGGGAAATTTTTGCTATATGTGCGAGAAAACATCAGCTTTTCTGAGAGAGAGAGAGAGAGAGAGAGAGAGAGAGAGAGAGAGAGAGAGAGAGAGAGAGAGAGATGTGGTTAATCTGATTTATTGGCAGCTTTGCTTCATTTTAGTTCATAGTCTGTACTACTTGTGCTGTTACTTAAGTCGTGCTTCTTTCTCTTCTCTACTCCTCTGCTCTCTACTTTGACACTACTTTGTGTGTTTCACTGTGTGCACATACCCAAAGCAGAGGAAAGACAGTTGAAGTGAGGAAGAGGTTACTCAAGTTGATGACAACTTGTTATGCAGTTGTAAAATGGATAAAAGCTTTTCAGCAAGTGTTCACAAAGTCCTGGCAAGGTGGGTGTGCCGCTCCTCCGCATGACGCTGTAATCAGAGGTGAACGAGGTGAACTGACTGGCCCACTGATCAACACATAGTAGATATCTGATATTGGATTAGAGTATTTATCAAATGCATATCTTATATAGTCAATATTTTCTTTAAAGATTTTGAATTTCACATTCTCAGCTAGTTGTAATTCAAAACTGTCGCCCAGGTTGCCGATCTTTACTTGTGTGCTTGAATACTTTATTATTATTTTGGTAATGCAATATTTTAACTATATTTTCAGCTTTCCAAAAAACCTTAGTTTTTGCACCGTGTTGTCTTTCTTTGGTTGTCAAGGTTCAAACGGCTGCATTTCTTCAGCACAGAGCTCTACTTCCTTCCACAGGGGTTTGAGTAGGTGGATTATGAGAACAAGAAAACAAACTTCAAAACAGACCTCCCTGTCACAGAGCTCACACACTCTTTTCCCTCCTGCTGCACCTCCTGTTGTTTAGATACCATTTACAGTAAAAAGGAAAGAAAAAAAACAACTCCTATCACTGAAGCAAGGGTCTGCTTAAATAGCTGATGAACACACCTTTTGTTGTCCTCTTGTTCTATTTGTTAAAGAGAATAACCACACCATTATGAGTAGAATTGTTTTACTCTTTAAAAAGGTAATAATGGAGATGATCATCCGCTCTCTAATATTTTTCTCAAGATACACCCTCTGGCATTAAAGTCAAAGACATCCATGGTTTTAATCCTGGCCTCATTGTATTACCCAAAAGCTATTAACCTTCAGCTTAAATAAGTCCACATATGCAACTTTTAATTTATAGATTTGATTATTTACAGAAGAAACAGTCTGTTTTAAATACTTAGCCAAGGAAAAAAGGAACCCTAGATTTCATGGATGCATTGTTTTCCTTTATTAACATAAATAAATTCATTTTATTAAAAACGCACACATATAGTGAGCCATGTTTATACAAATTTAGACAATGCATACAACACTGTATAGTGCCTACACCAATGATAGTCTGACCACCTTTGCTTGTTAACATCGCCAGCTTACAAGTTACTCATTACCCTTAAACTAACAGGCAGGGGAGCAAGTGCCTCACTCGCAAGTAACACAAGAGGCAAGAATTCCAACTACACGAGTGGATTGAAAGCAAAGATAGCAGACTTTGACTGGAAACAGTGCTGTTGCAGATCTGGAACAATACACCTCATTAGTGACATATGCAAACAAAAGTTTTCTTTTTGTATTTTTTATAAAACACAGAAGAAGAATAAAATATGAATGAATTAAACATTAATGTTGTGTGAGGGGAAAATCAATAAGGGAGCACTGTAGGTAAACAACTTCATGCTGTATATGTAAAACACAGGATACGTGTTGTATATAATACTGTATGGAAATATTAACTATTGAAGAAAATGGGAAAGTTCTTAAGTTTATTTCCCCATATAATTATTAACTTTTGTACATCACCACTATTAAGGATCTGGAATCTTAAGATACTAAAGATGCTGTTTACAGGGCTAATGGTTTTTACCATATCTGATAAAACTGCATGATTGTCAACAGAAGAAACAAAACAAAACATGCATTTATGTCATTTTTATTTCTAGGCCATTGTAATGCTGGTTAGTCATTGTTTTCTTTAGCAGATTAATCAGATGAGAAATCCTTATTCTCAAGGCCACAGACATAAGATTCTGTGTTCTCCATAGCCATGTGTGCTTGGCAGTTAATGCATACATACAAAGCACATTGTGTTATTGCTGCTATCAGTCAGAGCCAGGTAGACATTGTTGACATTTTTTGCCAGGATTTCTCTACAATACCGCAGTCTGCTTTATTTTCTATAGGGTGATATGATTTATAACATCAAATTTGTCATCATGACTGAGCACAGTGTTGTAAAAGAACAAATACTTCTATATGTGAACTTACCCATCATTGCCAAGAGAAAGCAGACTGAGGAGAACTCGGCATGCCACAATGAGTAGAAAGATGAAATGCATACTTTATATGTAATCTTCCACAGTTAAACTTAGTTTAAGCTTTAAGCGAAATATAGGAAACTCCATCAAAGTAGACACAATAGTAATTTATTCATTATCGTCTGAATACACACTGTGCTCCCAAAATATTTGCTTTGGTTGATGAACTGATTAATAGCAATGACAGCATCATTAAACAGTACATTGCAAAGAACCCCTCCTCACAGACACAATGAGCATGTGCTTATATGAGCTGAGTCGACACAGTAACTGCTGTCACTATGTTGACTTCTGTCCTAGCGCTGCAGCTAAAGTTGCCTCTCAGGTAAAAAATGATGGTGAAAGCAGCCATGCTTGTGTCTCCATCTCTTTGGAAATACGGGGTTAGTGTGTTCTCTGCAAAGACAGTTACCTCGAGGCTCCATCCTCTTCTTCACATGCTGACACATTCTAAGGCATTGCTTTCTCTGCTGTGCAAGCAAGTACGTTTTATAGGTTTTATATCAATTTTCTGCGCTGTAATGTGAATTGCATTTTAAGACACCAGACAATTACAGGTACACTGTATGGACAGAAGTACTGGGTCACGTACATGTTAGACCTACTGGAACCCACCTACTGGTGGTTTTGATGTTGATGTCAATGCCAGAGGAGGTTTGGAACTCTGCAGTTATTGAGTCAGCAGAGTGCTGGCAACTTTAACTTTGCTCCTCATCACTTGGTGTTCCAACGCAGTAACTTTACATGGTCTGACACTTTGTGGCTGAACTGCAGTGGTTCTTAAATGCAAAGTTCCAATAATACCAGTTTCTGTTATAAAAGTTGAATGTCTAGGAGGGAAGAACTTACATGAGCTGACCTATTGCAATGGTGGCATCCTATTACAGCACGACACTTGAATAAAGTGAGTTCTTTAGAAAGAGTTATTCTTTCAAAAATGATTGTGAAAGTTAGTTACACCTGTAGCGATACCTGGGACAATCCCAATACTTTGGGTCATATACTGTAGTGTGTAGCTGATGATGTCCAGTGACATGCGGCGAGTGCTACGCTGTGGGCTCTTGCTGAATGAAGCTAGGACAGCCACTGATGTTTCTTCATTAGTGACAGTTTTCTTGCGTCCACATTTTGGCAAATCCAACACTGAACCAGTTTCACGAAACTTAGCAAGCAGTTTGCTAACTGTAGCATGGGAGATGGGTGGTCTCGTAGGGTGTCTTGCATTGAAATCTGCTGCAATGACCCGGTTACTGCATTCACCAGAAATCAACACAATTTCGATCCGCTCCTCACATGTTAACCTCTTCGACATGTCAATGGCTGTGAACAAAGAGAAACTTGTAAATAACTCATGAAAGAATAAAGTTACGTTGAAACCAAGCACACCATTGTTTTTCTTGTGACATTACCAATAAGTTTGATGTGTCACATGGCCCTCTTCCTATTGAAAAAAACAAAAGTTGTATCCAAGATGGCCGACTTCTAAATGGCCACCATGGTCACCACCCATCTTGAGGAGTTTGCCCCCTCACATATACTAATGTGCCACAAACAGGACTTTAATATCACCAACCATTTCCATTTTATTACGGTATATCCATATAAATGGCCCACCCTGTACTTACAGTAACAGGACCGTGACAGTCCTCCTTGTGTCTTCTGTCATGCTTATGTGAAGATACTCTGTTAGACAGGTGCCATTTGTAGAGAAGGATTTGAGTGAAGTTATACATTGGCTTTACCAATGTATAACTGACATTCTTTTTTACTTTTGTACAGCAGCTAGCAGCAGTGCAAGCGCTGTATGTCTATTAAACACAACCACCAGTGTGGTAAGAGGGTGCAGAGTGAGCTGACTGCAGGCATGAATGCTAAATTTTGGAAAGTTTACATTTTGTTTGTTGAAATATGTTACTTATAGTCCCCCTCAGTTATTTTGTTGCACATCTAGATTGTAAGTACGGTTGTAGTCAAATCAAGCAAAAAACATAAAAAATAAGGAAACAAAGTTTTTTCTCTCCACTGTGTCCTTTGTTCTGAAGTTACTATGCTGTTTTGCTACGGAGACTTCACCCTCATGAAAACAAACCCAGATGAAGAGAGCATAGAAGAGAAAATGGGGAGGGCAAAAAACCTGAAGCAGAAAACCTGAAAATTCAGTGATCAGAACAGTAACAATAATTACTGTCTCGGTTATTAGCTAATTATTTATTGTGTAGTGAGTTTATCACTTGTTGTTGGGAAGTGGGGTTTGTGAGTGTTGTGATATTGTCTGGAACATCTTTTTTAGTGTCAGAGGTTTCTAGTTTGACAGTGGTAGTGTTAAAACATTATTGGCATCTCTAACAGCTGTTGGCACACTGCAGCCGCATTAGTAAAGTTGGCAACACGAGAGGTGAGGCAGCTTAAAAATAATGAGCTGTGTGAAATGTAAGACGTTCACTATGCGCTCTGTCACATTTATATCCCCCTGTCTGCTTTTGACTGTGTGCATTTGTGGTCTTTAGTTCAATATAATTTCCTCTTGTCATGACTACTGAAAGAGGAGCGTTATTTATAGTGAATTAGAGATTTTAAATGGAGGTAAAAATTGTGATATTCTCAAGGAACTGAAGTCCATTAAAAATGCTCTCATGGTAAATAAATTTCACTTTAAAAGTGAGGGAGGACATTAATGTGGCATATGGCAGCATTAAAAGAGAAAAGAAAAAAAAATTAGGATTAGTGCAGTTCGATACTGCCGAAATTGATCACTTTAAAAGTGTGATCTGTCATGTAGCTGTTAGGTTCCTTTATAACAAGTGTATAGCCAGCTTGGTGCTGGCTATACACTTGCTATAAAGGGACACATTTGCTTATGCTTTCAATAGCTGTTGTTACATTTTATATTGCAAGTTGAGTCATTACTTAAGTAAGACAATAAATCTTTACTTAAAGTGAAGTGAAGAAGAAATTAGATGACATCATATTAACACCAGCTGAGATAATATATGCTATTTACTGGCACTGTTTAAATTGTTGCGTATGTTTTGCACTTATCCTATCTTAATATTTTAATGTTGAGGAAAGGAAGGAAGTCAGATGCTTCTGTCTATTAATTCTTAGCAATTTTTATCATCTTAATATCTTTATCTAAACACCAAACAATCAAGTAGTTATGTGAACACAGTAATAAGATCTGTAATGACCATCCAACAGAACAAAATGGCCTTAAAGTAAACACAAGACTTGGTGTTAATTTTTTTTCTTTTTTGTTGTTGTTGTTTTTTTGTTTGTTTGTTTCCCTTTTCCTGTCTTGGTATTATCTGTCTTTATGATCTGTTGGGATTGTTGTTTTGTGGTTAACTGTAAAATAATAAGAATGCTATGTATGATAATTGGAAAACTACAAATAAAGTGTTAAAAAAATAAATAAAACAACTGTTTCTTAATGTAGACAAAACCAAGGAGACTGCCATGGACTTTCATAAGCAGGACAGTGACAATCCTTCTCTTATAAGCAGTGGCTCTGAATAGGAGATTGTCACAAGCAAGTTCCTTAGAGTGCACATCTCTGATGACCTCTTTTGGTTTCCCAACACTAGCTCTACCGTGAAGAAGGCACTTTGCCTGCACATCCTGCAGAAACTGAAGAGAGCCAGACTCCTGTCATCAGTCCTAACCATCCTCTACAGAGGAACTCTCGAGAGTGTCCTGGAGCTACATCGCTATGTGCTTCGGCAGTTGCAAAGCACGGGACCTTTTGTGCCTGCACTAGTGAGGTCAGCTGAAAGGATCATAAGGGTCTCCACCCCCACATCCAGCTAATATTCCAGACACACTGTATCCGCAGATCCTCTGCTATTTTGACTTAACTTGAAAAGAGTCCATGCCACACACTGAAACAAGAGGTTTAAGGATATCATCGTCCTCCTTTTCTCTGGTATCATAATGCCTTTCTGACAGATAGTAATAGTAAGTACAGATATTAGGTCAGACTCTCAGAGGACAGGAAGTCACATTCATCCACACAGCATTTTTTGGCTTTTAAATCCATCGTGACACGTCTACATGTTTTCTAGCATTTGAATCAGTAGGGATGTAATGTAGTTTTAAAAGAAACATAAGACTGGGTTAACATGAGCTAAGTGATATTTGTTGCTACAAAAGCTGCTAATATATCCCTAGTGTGTGCTTCTCAAATAATAGATGAAGCATGTGCATGCTCAAAATCGCTGAATTGTGACATTAAGAAACACCCCCTCTGTAGCATCTTTCGTATCATCTCACTGTTCAGAATATTAATAGTTGCTTTTTAGCCTCTCTGAGATGATTGTGCTGACAGCATCATGTTGATTCAGACTAGACCAGAATGGCATTAGGAGTGTGGTTATGGCACACCACAGTGTTTTGCCATGACAACCTAAATTAGGCTGAATGTGCATTCTGGGAAGTGAGCAATGACAAGCTGTGCTTCGTCACACTGTTGGCTTGACTGTTGAACTGGAGTAAGTCAAATAATTGCAGCTTTGTTCAGGGGAAGTATCGTTGGTTTACTTGTAAATTGTTTATCTTTTTTTTTTTAGAGAAGGTACCAAAGTATGAAGTAATGCCTCGACACCAAATATGCTTTCATTTTGTACCATTGAGATACTCAGGCTTTTGTCCCTCATATTTGCCTTATAGTCCATTTACAATAAAACATTTAATGGACGTATGATAATGTGTGCAGTATTATATTTTACATGACATTTAAGAACTCCTGGAGAAATTTTAAGAGGAAACTGATCTTTCTCATATAAAAGTAAAAGGCTATGTGAATGACAATGATTCATATTGCCAGTAAATCTCTTCATGAAAAAAGAAACACACGCAGATCGTTCTTCTAATAAAAATGAATCGTGTGCTTACAAATTTATTTATTTTTTAATGATTATTCTTTTATCCAATGCAGTGCCCACTACACACTGTAAATTCCATTGCTCTGCTCTTATAGCTAGATATGGTTAGATTTGCTTGGGGATTTATTGGTCAATGTCCTTTGTGTGGCAGCAGCAAGGCAGAAAATTAACTGCTTGATGTACGTCCACTATTTGACACTGTGATATTGTTTAAAAACTTGAAAGCAATAAGAAGATACGTGATTGTCATATATATTAGGATCTTCACAAAGGCCTTTGTGTGGCTTATATCAACACATCAGGTTCTCTGATAAAAGCTGTTTTAAAGTTTTCCTTTGAGGAAGAGATTTCAGATGATTACCCATGACACCCAGATAATTGCACCCAGAAAGGCAGATGTCTCAGATTCTAATAGCATGTCTGTATACAATATATTTATCTGTTATATAATGCATCCAAAAAGCATTCGGACACTTAAGCCACAAATCAAAATGAATACCAATACATTAGATGGTAAAATACCAAAGCAAATAGCCTATATTTTAATGAAAGATGGCATCAGTGCACTCAAAGAAAATATTAGGAGTTTCTGGATCGTTCTGATAGAATATCAGCTGTGAGAAGCATTAGAGATGTGGCTATAATACCTGAGGTAAAACTTACACATTTAAGCTGAAAGTCAGCTTTTAAACTTTTGTTTTGCCTCAATTCAGTAACTTTATTCAGACCCAGACGGGCAATTAAAAATCAAATCTGGAGTACAGAGACAAATCAACAGCATCTAATACCTACAGACTGCACTGTATTAGAGTTCAGTCTGTCATGCTTCTTTTTAGCCTTTATGGCAGCCCTTCGGCAAATTTTACTCTCAAATCATTTCTGTCTTACAAATAATATCAGCTGAATGAAGTATTCTGCCACAATATTCGCCACTTCTGACTCATCAGCATCATTTTCACCCTGAAATGATATACATAACCATCCTCTCTTGGCTTGAGTTTGCTATTTTTTTGTAGCTTTATTGCTTCTGATCTAGCCAAAGCAAGACAGAGGAATTATTTTTGGAATATTTTGCTGTATTTCCAGCTCTTTGTCTGTTGCATGCATATACACATTATTTTGTAAAGTAGCATTGTTGCTTTAGGCTACGTCTGTTTTTTTGTTGTTTTTTTGTCACTTTGATTACGGTAAAGGAAGAACCACAGTGTCTCCACATTATCCATTTTATCTGAAACCTTTTTTTTCTCCATGCACTATTGCAATAGTGATCACTTCGTTGGTCTTTAATCATTGTGAATGTTTCTTGTAAATTTGCGGCATAAGGTCTTTAAAATTTAGGAATCTTATTAAGATTCATCCAACCAGTTGATTTAAAAGTATCATACAATCACCTTGTAAGGTTTGCTTTACTCTGCAGGCCTTTTTGAAATACTGGTGCTTCTACTTTTGTTTTAATAATGTAGAGGGATTTAGTTTTTGCCAGTAATGATCACACCAAGACAAGCTGCCAATGGGTTTCAAAGCTGGCACAAACTGACACTAAGAACTAAGGGACTAAGAACCAGAACAAACAAATGCTTCATTTCTGTACTTAAGTCAAATTTCCTGGTATTTGTATTTTACTTGAGATTTTGCCTTATAATTTCACATCACTCAGTGTCTTCAAATATCAAATTGATGTCTGATTTGAGCCAAAATGGAACATCCTGCAAAATGAACAATTCTAATCAAAGTATATTAACTTTTTTAAATACAAAGGTTACATACAAATACTGGGAAGTTTAGCACAAGTTACAGTAGTTAGGTTGCAGAACTGTGGTGAAGTTTAAACTAATGCACTATGATGGACTGGTGCAGAAAGGACTGTGGTGTTCATCTTCACTGTTAGGGTACATCAAGGGTAGCAGGCATCAGTTTAAATTTAAGCTGATGATCGTGATTAGATTCACTCACTGAATTCAAGCTTTCTGCTAGCTTTATAATCATTTTGCCATGGGAAATTAGCCATGATAGCTCATGCACGCTTATGTCTTGCTGAATTCAGTTGGTTAAAGCCTCAGAGAGCAGCAGCACAGCTTAGTGGCTCACAGCCTGTACGCAAACTCTGCTGAAGCATACAATAGAAATTGTTGTGACTTACTTTTAAGTGACTCTTTTCCCCACACTGCACCACTACAATCAATCTAGAGTCCCTCCAGCTCCCAAATCCCACTTTAACCCCTGACTATATCCGGCTATTTTTCTGTTTAGTCACCCAGGAAATAGAACCAATCTTTCTTTCTTTTTTTTTTCTTTAATTTGCTTTATTTTTCTGTTGCTTGTGTTAAAAAAAAACAGATGCTCAAGGTTAGTATATTCATTAGAACTAGAATTTAAATTTGAAAAAGCTTGTATTCCCATGAAGTCTTTTATTAGGATATGAGGTTCAGTTAACTTGGCAAAAAAAAAAAACCTTGTAGAAATGTGCCTGAAAAGGGTTACTTTATTAAAAACGTTTCTATTTATACTGTGCATTTCAAAGCCTGTACTTTTTTACTTTTAACTCGAGTAAAAAAGTTCAGAGTATTTTTCATACCAGTATCGTACTACAACTTAAATGACAAATGAGCATACTTTTGCTACCTCTTCTAAGAACCACACGCAATTAATCTAGTGCACACACGCTCAACACAGATGCACACACGTTATTAGCACATAATTGGCCCCTAATTGTGATTAATCATGTATATGTTTAGAAATGTGGGCACGTACACCTGTGTGTTTGTTTGTGTCAGACTAGACATCCCAAATAAAGGGTCAATGTCAAGGTGTTTGGAAGGACCAAGGGAAGGGAAGGGAGAGGAAGGCTGAAAGGGAGGGGCTGGGCCCCACAGGACCTAATTGAACACTGCAATGACAGGGCAAGTGATGATCGAGGAAGAAACGCTTACTCTCAGGCCACCTATTTTAAAAGCAGTCCGATCAAATGTGCTGATAAGAGCAAACACAATAGCACAGCCCAAATAGGGGGAGCATCTTATCACCATGCAGAGAAAAGGAAGGAGGAGACAGAAGGGGGAAGATAATTCTGTTCAAGTCATTTTTTATTAGTCACAGAGGGAAATTTAGCTTTCCAACTGTTTCTACAATGAAGCTACTCAACAAGTTATTCTCTCCACAAACATACATTACACTCATTTTGTACCGGAGCGCCAAAGACATTCAACAGCTCAAGTGTGTATTAAGCAGTGTTTTCATATTATTTCTCATTGTGATGTGAGCTGCTGAATCAACTGACAATCAGTACCCTCTTTTTTGCCACTCTGCATAAAGCTTTCAGCTGCAGATCAGTCTTTTGTTTTTTAGACTTATACAAAAACCCTCTTAAACCTTCTCCACACAATGTATGTAACCTGCCCAAATTCAAGAGTTAACAAGGATTATTCATCCACAGCACTGGGCATTAAAGTGGTTAGCCATCCATTTTCAGCTTTGTTCCAGCTCTTGTTTGGATACTTGTTTGGATTAGGCTGTAGGGAGTTTAGATGCTGGGTTCAAGACCTGTGTTCTTTGTTGTGCTCCCGGAGAGATTTTTTAAGTAGTTTTTTTTGCTGTGTATCTGGTTGCATTGTCCTATTTGTCACTGTTGTAGCCCTGTGTGCTTGGTTTGTAGCAATGTTTATGTAAGTGGTAGTTGTCAAAGTTATACCCACATGACTGCCAGGACCCAAGGTTTCTGAACAGAACATTACTTAATGTGGTGGTGTATATGTCAAAATGAGTGATTAAGGAATATTAGTGTTTTTGGACTTGTCTCTTCCGCACTGTCAGTATTTACTTTTCAGATCAGTTTCTACAAAAATAGCTGCAAAGCACACATACTGAAATAAACAAACAACAACAACAACAAAAACATATGTGCTTTAGGGAGCGCTGCAGTCTGTCTTCTCTTTCCTTACTCTTATTTTGGATAAGCAAAAACAATTCCTGCCAAAAAGACAGAAGGTGCAATTTCTGTAAACAGGGATCCCTTTTCCCAGACAGACATGCAGTAGAAAATGTAATAAGAAAAATCAAGGAACAGTCACAATTATGGTTTTAAATGTGGAAAAGTTATGAAGAGTATTTTCCTGAAGAGCTTAAATCAATTTCAAGGAGCTGCCACACAGATGGCTGAGGTACATTCTCTCCATCCTCCACCATGCAGGCCTGGAAAGAGGACGGAATAAACAGGCAAGCAACAACACCAGGGAGAACTGGCTGTTCGCATTTATGGTAGGAAGAAATCGAACACAAAGAAGGGAAGGAGAAACACGGTGTCCTAAGATGCTCAATGGTCCTGAACAAAAGAGCACCCAGAGGGAAAAGTTTGTTTTGTTTGTTTTGTTTTCTGTAAGAGGAAAATCGAGACCGACAGAGACACAGCTTATACACAGGGGGACAAAAACAAACAGGGTTGGAGGAGTGAAGTTAATTTCTGAATATTTGCAGTATTATAGGGTTAATAATACATGGAGAGGTTGACAGACTGACAGGTAAAAGGTTAAAAGTAAACTATGCCTAACAATAATTAAGTTACAGTGAGAATATGAGGTGAAGTTCACATTTAAAGGTCTCCACAGAGTGCCAGAGTCAGCAGAGACATTTTGAATAAGAGCTACGATATGAAACAACTGTGCAATCTACCTTGTTGCCTTGTTTTGAACTCTGGGGACAGACGGAAAGCCTTTACTTTGAAGGAAGAAAGAACACACTTGAATATAGGGTTTAGGGAGATCAAGCAGTTATGAAGTGAATGCCTGAGTATAAAACTTTGTGACTTGGCAAATAACACCTCAATTCTGAAGCAAAGAGATATCAAAGGGAAGCTTGAAATGCTGCAACATGGTAATTTTTTCCACCAATAACCAGAATTTCAGGTCTTTAGGTTTGTTTCAGAATTCATAAGAAAGCAATTTGGCAGGAGACGTAAACCGGAGCAGAAAATGTCTGTCCCGCAGGACAGAATCAAGGCAAGGATGTTGCTAACACAGCATTTAGTATGCTTATGCACACACTGATAAAAGTATCAAGAGGGGCCACCAAGTCTCAGAGCATCGCATTCTTATTAGGGTGAATATAGAATAAAGATGCTTAGATTTGGCTCAAAGTGGTTAACTGCAATGTCAAAGTTTGAAGATAATTTAAAAAGAAACACGATTAACCCTGACAGGTACAAGTATTCCTACCTGCAACACTTAACCCTCAGAATTCGTGGTTCACTAAAAGTCTTTAGTTTTCTGACCATCTGGGGGACAGAAACAATATTAAATAAAAATAGAAGAAAAGATTGATTCTAACTATATTTTAACATTCATTCAAATGGATCACTTCTTTATCTACAGTATCTTTATTATAGCCACTTATATGTAATGACTTACACCTTACAAGGTTGACACATCATCATCTTGTGTAGTAGCCGTAACAACATTAGTTTGGAAATGTTGCGGAGGCTAGGAAGCTTCATATAATTATAAGAAAATATTTGGCTTAATACATGTTTCACATTGTGTTTACTCTAGTTGTTAAGTCTGCTGTTTGCATCCTTTCAGCAGTGGGGACCTAAGGGGATGAAATTTATTGTTGCACTTGCCAACTTTGCTATAATGCTAATTGTGTGTCACAGAGGCTGCTGTGTCTGGTTCTGCACCTACGATGTGCAGACATAGTGGGGGAGGGAGAAAGAGAAAAAAGAGAGTGTGGGGAGGTGGGGATTTTTTCTTCTTTTTAATAAACACATTCATATATAGTGCTGAATGATCTAGCCTACTGTAATTTGTGGGCATAGGTGGATGGATACATAGCTGAAGAGGCAAAACTGTTGTTATAGCTGTTTTTAAATGGGTAAAACAGTTACCAGGAATAGTGGGCTATTAAGACTTCCACTAACCTAACAGTTGTAGTATCTGGGAGAATAAGGGGTAGACATAGGCTCAACAGCATGACGTATACTGGCAGAAATCCTTTTAGATATTTTGCAGTATTTCATCAGATATTTTGTGGGACCCCCCAGTGGAAAGGATTATAAATACAATAGATTTGTGAGATTTGCATATTTAGTGAGCAATACTTAATACGACACTGGAGATATCATAGCATTACAGACCGAGCTATTGCACGGTGATTTCCCTTGTTGGACATAATAACTTTGCCATTGGACTTATGAATAGCAGCCCTTTTAATCACCTACATCCTGCAGAGTCCTCTGTGTCAAATTTGAGAGAACAGCATTTACCTGCAGAAAGATTTCATTTCTACTGTGTTTTTTTTAATGCAGGGACTGTATAAGGACTCTGCACTTGTTATTGGTCTTATTGCCACTGAAGGGAAGACAAAAGCCATTGGAGTATTGCTTTTATATCCTATAACCAGACAGACTATAGTGCAAAATCCAAGCAAGTAAGATAAATAATTAAATCCAGTTAAAGCACTTTAACTGCAATTTGAAGAAGAAAGAGATTTATTTTCTTGGTATTTCCTTGCTTCCTTTTGAATAAAGTGCAGTGAAATAGCAAACCAACAGTGCCAGATTTGCTGCTACAGTTTGTGCCTCTTTACAGAAGTATAATGTTGATAACGAGGTGGTCTTTGTGTCATGAACCGAAAGGGCTATTTTTCTGCTATTTGTATAAGCTTGCAAATAATCAGTAAATTGCGCCCTTCACATTTATTCATAGCAATCTTAGCAATGTTGTGGAGAAAATGTGCACAAGTTCACATTGTGTCCTAAAGCACTGTGCAGAAATTTGGCTGTATATGTATGTAGCTAGGGCAGTCAAAAATGCCTTTCATAATGTTCAGTGTGTTGGAGCTGACTCGACACATTGACCTCATATGGTATTTTTAAACCACTAATAATAGTTTCACTGCTTGGGCTCAGGCTGCTGGAACAGGCAGCTCTACCTGTTCATAGTACCTACAATTGTAATCAATCAAGGTAATCAAAGAGTTTCATTTGAAATGCTGGAAAAGCAGCCTCTACTTGGGGGAAAGCATTTTGCTTGTTTTCTGAATGATTTCACAAGTACTTTTTCATAGAAATACACATTCATCAGATTTTTTTGGTGGGCAGTGTTCAAGCCCTGGACAAAAGTTGTTCAGGGCTTGTGTTATCCCAGTCATAAAAATTAAAAAACGTCCCAACATTCAGCTTAAAATGTCTATTTTTTTTTTTCTTAATCCTAAACCTTAATTGTGCACAAGGCTGGAGAAAAAAGGATTAACTTCACTGGCTGTTTGTTCATTTTTACTGTATAGTAGGTGAGTGGGAGAAGAGGATAAAGAGAATGCTCCACAAACAAGCGTTTGCCAAATGGGTCATTTATTTATTTCCAGTCTTTGTCAAATGTGAGCTGAAAACAATCCATTTTGCAACATGCAAAAACGTATGACTTTGAAATCAGCTGAAAGAAAAGAAGTAAAAACCTGTTGCTATTCTGTAAATTAGATTTTTCTGATTAAATAACCTGGAAGCATTTTAGTTCATGCT
>NW_024584003.1:0-29802 GCF_018398535.1 Haplochromis burtoni
TAGGCTGGACTTTCCATCACGTGTTCATTCTTTTTTTCATTTTCTATGATTCCCGTTCCTTATTTATCCCCAAGTTCTCCCTCTCTCTGTCTCTCCCCCCTTATTGCTCTTGCTTGGTCTTTACAGAGACTTATACATTGTGGAGGTTTTTCCCCTGTAGTCAGCAGAACTAGAATGACAGACAGAAAGAGCACGAACAGAAAGAGGGGGAAGAGCTAAGTTCTTTCCTGGCTGCGCAGAGTATTTCTTAGTATGAATCAGTCACCAGTCGTCAGTGTTGTTTGGACAAATAATATTCCATCAGATTTAAAGTGCAAAACTGCCCATGAAAGAGTCTTGGGAATGATTTAGAGGGGAGAACACCGAAGAGGAGAAAAAGGAGATGGAAATCGACTAGAATAAAGCTTTTATATTAAAATGAGTCAACTACCCATGCTTAGTTTTATTTGAACTAATAAGTTTCTTGTTCCTTTAACGGTCGGACATTTTCCTAATTGTGTAGATGAGTGAAGAAGAAAAAACAAAGTTAGAACCAGATGAACTGTAGCCGTTAACAGCCTTAATTATTTTCTCAAAACACTGAGTGAAATCAAATTTTGTAGCTGTGTTTAGGATTTCACCTAAAAAGAATATGCCAGAAGTGAGGTGCAGTTCCTTCAGTGGCCACTTGAGGCTGATTCCAAAAGTTGGTAAATGCCCATAGAGCCCCATATTAAAATGCTCCTACTTTACAACAAAAATAAACATGTTCACAGGCTGCTACAAAAATTTCTCTCTTCTTAATAGCTGTACACAGTTACTATTTTTAATATTGCTCCCTAATCTAACCAAGGCATGGCTGACTTGTTGGGGCTTTTTATCCTTTACATCCATTGATGCAAGTAACTAAAGTGGACACTTCAAACATATTTGGAGTATTTTAAAGCAATATTGTTTGTTTGTCCGACATGTCTGCGCTCTAGTATTTTTATACTATATAAAAATACTATATTTTTATATAGTATAAAAATATTTTTATATTTTTATACTATATAAAAATACTATATTTTTATATAGTATAAAAATATTTTTATATTTTTATACTATATAAAAATACTAATAAAAATAATAATAATGAAACACTGTTCTGCCTAGTAGTAACTAACTGTGTCTATGCACTCAACAATTACACCTGGCTCCAAAACAAGACAATGATATTAGAATGGTCACACTGAGACTTCAAAAAAAGACTGTCATATTTAATTTGGACCACCCTCTAATCAATACATCTTATAGGTTTTCCTGAATCAGAAATCAAAGCTGAATGAGCTGAGTTTCCATTAGAAGTGGAAAACTTCTAATAAATAGTGGTCATTGAAGCCTTACAGTTGTTTTGGAAATGTCTCCAATCCAGCAGATGTAAAGTGGCTTTTTATTATTTTTTAATGGCTTTCGTTTTTATTATCTAAAATACACATACAAACTTCCAACTGCTACTTGTCTGTGGTTTTTCTCTGCTTTATTTAATCGCTGTGGTTTCTTTTTATGACTTTCTCCTTTATTAGACCCTGCAGAGAAACTAATCTATGCTAAAAAAAATCCTGTATAGGTATTGTTTCTGATAGCAGCATGTTGTTAAAGAAAATATATGCTTAATCTCTTTGATAATGGCTTTTGTCTGCAATCATCCTTAATTCGTTACCACCTGAAAGCTGATGAGGAGTAACCTTTGAAACCCTTTTCTTAACTGAGTGGTTTCTGTCATATTTCAGGGCTTTTTACATAACAAAATGACTGGTTGTTCATCAAAAGTTGGTGAGGTTGGTCTCTGCTTATGCAGCTATCCTTGGAGAAACCCGGAAACTATTCTAATGGTGGTCAAACCACGTCTTTATTGATATTGTGAAGTGTCAAAACTCATCATTAAGGGTACAGGGGAGGCTGTCAAGTGTTGTCTGTATGGGGGAAAGAGTTTTTTTTTTTTTTAAGTATAACAGTATATGCTCGTAAAAACTGTATTGTGTCCAGATTCTTTGCTTTACTGAAATATGCACAAACAAAGTGCCTTTATTGTTTATTTTGGAATATATTTCCCATATGTTAACACACCGGAGGAGCCAGTGGAGTGTTTCTGTGTGGAGTGTTTCTCTTCATTGACTTATTGAGAGGGAAGAAAGCAGCTTCTAGTGGGATCTGAACCAAGGCCAGAGAGGGTACATGTGGTTCTTGAGGTTGATGTTTCAGCCACCAAAACATCAGTTGGGCGCTCATACTCTTATTTTGCTCTCTACTTCATTTCCCTCTTATTTTCTGCCGCTCTTCTCATTCCTCCAAAGTCTGCTTCCCTCCCTACGCCCTCCTGAAAATGAATGAACAATAGTCCACTGAGCTGGTGCCGAGTGCACGAGTGCGTGCATGCGTTACATGTGCGCAGTGTACGGGTACATACGTATGTGCTGTGCGTTAGGGAGTGGTTAGTGCAGATCACAGAGCCCTCTAAGACCTTAGTAGCACTACATTTCCTCTGCTGCCGCACCCTGGGACTGCTGGTCACAGATCAGCTTACACGACCTGCTGCCCAACCCCAACCACAGGAGATTACACACAATATCTGAACTCAAAAGAGCCTGAGATACTGAAACTGCAGAGGAATAAGAGGGGGGAAGAAGGATTCGATTTAGATTAAATTGTATTTAAAAGAAAGAATGGGGGATGGGGAAGAGGAGGAAGGAAAGGGAGGGGGGGGAAGGGGAGAGAGATTGGGGGGGATTATGGAGGAAGAGGGGGGGAGGGAAGGGATAGGGAATAATTGGAGGGAAGGATAAATGGGAAGGGGAAGATGAAAGAGATAGGGGGGATAAGATAAAGAGGAGGGGGGGAGTGGGGCGGGAGGATCATTAGGGAAGGGGGAGGGGGGGGGGAAGAAGGAGAGAAGGGGGAGGGGGGAGGATGAAGAGGGGGGGGGTTGAGGGGAAGGGGGAAGAATAAAGTTGGAAGAGAAGAAGGGGAAAAAGCGAGGATTATTGAGGATGGGGAGGAAAAAAGGGATAGGAGGAAAGGGGAGGGAGATTAAGGAGGAGGGAAGAATATAGAAGGAAAAAGAGGGGGGGGAGAGGGGAACAGGGTAGAGGGAAAATGAAGATAGAATAAGGGGGATAGAGGAAGGAGGAAAGGAGAGGGGGGGGGAGGGGAAAGAAAAGGGATGGGGAGGAGAAGGGAGGGAGGGAGAGGGGAGGGGAGGGAGGATTAGAAAAGGGGGGGGGGATAAGAAGGAAAAGATTGGAGGAGGGATGGATGGATGAGAGAAAGGGGGAAATTAATAACGCAGGGGGGGGGAGAGGGATCGGAGGAAATAGGGGATTAATTATGGAGAAGAATAAAAGGAGGAAAGGGAATGGGGGAGGGGGATTAGGAATTAAGGGAATTAGATTTTGGATTTGAAATGAGGAGGAAGAATAGATTTGAAGTAATATAGGAGGAGGGAGGGTGAGAGGGAGGGATGAGATTATAAAGGAAAAGGGAATTTTGGGAGAGAAATAATGGGAAGAAGGATTGAAAAGGGGAGGGAAGGATGGAGAGAGAGGAGAGATGAGATGGAGGGAAGGAAATTGAGGGGGGAGGGGGATTAAAAAGGATTGGGCGGGAGGGGAGAGGATTTGGGAGAGAAGATGGATATAGGGAGAAATTTAAATAAGGGGAATTTTAATTGGGGGGGGGGAAGGAAAATTTAGGATGAAAGGGGATGAGAAAGAAGGAGATGATTTGGGGGGGTAAGGAGGGAGGATAGGGGATTAGGAAGAAAGAGATGATATGGATTAAAGATGAGGGGGATTAGGGGAGGAAAGAGAGGATGGGGGGGGGATTTAAGAAGACGGATTTAGAATAAGGGGGGATGAGAAAAGGGGGGGGAGGGGGGGATGGAAAATTAATAGAGGGGATGGAGCGGGGGAAAAGGGGGGGATGTGGGAGGGGGAACGGGGGGGGAAGGGCGGATTTGGGAAATAAAATGAGAGGAGATTAGGGGGGGAAAATAGGAGGGATAGGGAGGGAGGGAGGACTGGGGAGGGGGGGGGGAGAGGGGAGGGGGGAGGAGGGGAAGGGAGGAGATGATTTGGAGAGGAGATATAGGGAGCAGGGGTGGGAAATAGAGATGGCGAGAGGAGAAGAGAGAGAGAGGAGGGGAGAGGGGGAATGGATGAGGAAAAGAGAAGGAAATGGGGGGGGGAGGGAGGGGGGATGGGGGGGGGAAGTGGGGAATAATTTTTAGGGGGGGAGAATGGGAGGGGGAATAAGGAATGGGGGAGGGGGGGGGATTTGGGGGGGGGAAGAGATAGGGGGTGAGAGGGAATAGGATGATTAGGAGGAGAAGGAAATGGAGAAGAAAAGGGGGATGAGGGGGGGGGGAAGATAGGAAAGGAATAAGATGGGATGGGATTAGAGGAAAGAGAGGAAGAAATGGGAGGGAGGGAGGGGTAGAAAATGAAAGGGAAGGAGATATGGAAAGAAATAGAGGAGGGGGGAGAAAAAAGAAAGGGATTGGGAGAAGAAGGGGAGGGGGAGGGGAAAGGGGATTGGGAGGAAGAAGATTATAGGGGGAAGGGATGGGGAGGGGGGGGAGGGGATCGATGGGGGAAGAGGGAGAATAAGGCGTTGAAAAGAGGGGAGATACTTTAGGAAATAAAGAAGGAAAGATGGAGGGGGAGGTGGGGGATTGGGGATGATTAAAAAAGGAAGGGGGAGAATATGGAGGGAGATTTGGGAGGCATAGTAGGGGATGAGAGGGGATGAGTGGGGAGAAAGGATTTAGGGAAGAAAAAAGAGGGCAGGGAGGGGGGAGGGGGGGAATGGAAGAAAAGGGACGGGGGGGGGGGGAATAGATTGAAAAACGAATGGGAAGGGAGACAGAATAGAAAGGGATGGGAGGAGGGGATATAGAAGGGATAATAAGGAAGGGGAGGATTTAGCGAGGGAGATGGGGGATAGAGAAATGGGGAGATTAAGATGGGGAAAGCGGGGAGGAAGATTGGAGGGAAGAAAGGAGAAAAAGATAAGAGGGGGAGGAGGGAAGGAAAGAATTTAGGGATAGATGAAGAGGCGAAGAGGATGGGGGGGAAGGAAAGGATGGATAGAGAGGAACAGATGATTTAGAGGATGAGGAATATAAGAATGGGACAGGGGAAGGATTTGGGGATAGGATAAAGGAGGAATTTGGAGGGAGATTAAAGGGAGAAATGGGATGGGATGGGAGATGATGTGGAAAGGGGGGGGAAAGAAAAGAGATGGAGCGGAAAAATGGAATACGGGAAAGAGAAAAGGGAAGGGGGGGGGGGATATAAGAAAAGAGGAAAGAGGGAAAGAGAAAAAGAATAAGGAAGATAAGGAGGATAGGGAGAGGGGGGGGGGGGGATGAAAAAATTTTAAGGATGGGAAGAGAGGAGGGAAGAAGGAATGGAAAGGAGATAGGGAGATATGGGAGAGAGGAAGGGTGAGAAAGAGGGAAAAGAGGGGAGAAGAACGGGATGAATTAAGAGAGGAAATAAAGGATGGGGGACAAAGGAGAATAAGAGTAGAATGGGGAATGAGCGAGAGAGGGGGGAAGAAATGGAAGGAGGGGATAAATGAAAGAGAAGAGGGAGAGAAAAGGGGAGATGGGATGGGAATAGGGGGGAGGATGATGGAGGAGGAAATGAGAATGATGGGAGGAGAAAAGAATGGAGAAGAAAATAAAAAAGGGGGAAGAGAGGGAGGGGAGGGGGGAGGAATTTGGAGAATGGGGAGAGGATATAATAGGGGAGGAAGCGAGAATAGGAGGGAAAGGAGAGATAGGGGAATAGGAGAGAAGAGAGATAGATTAAGATTCGGGAGGGGAAGGGGAGGATGGACAGAGAAGGAATAGATGGAGGGGAAGGGGGGATTGAGAGGGGGGAAAAAGGGAAAATTGAGAGAGGAGATTAAAGGAATAAGAAATGATGGGAATTGGGGAAATTGGGGGGAGAGATAGGAAGAGGGGGATGGGAAATAGGAAAATGAATGAGGATTTAGGAATAGAGGGGGATAGGATGAATGGGCGGATAGGAAAGGAGGAAGATAGAAAGGATAGGGGATGAGAAGAAGGGGGAGGAGGGGGATGGGAGATGGTGGGGGGGGAAGGAAGAGGAGGGAAGATAGGCGAGGGAAAGGGGGGAATAGGAAAGGGAGGGAGGGAGAAATTATAGGAAAAATTAAGATATAAGAAGGGAAAGATGGGGAGGAGAAGGGAGGGGTGGGGGATAGGGGGGAAGAAGGGGGGAAGGGGAGAAGATGATTTTGAAGGGAAATAAGGGATTTGAGAGAATAGGGGAAAAGAATTGAGAAGGGGCGAATTAGGGGAAATAAGAGAAATAATTTAAAAAATATGAATAGAGGAAAGAGGGAGGGAAAGAACATGAGGGGGGGGAGGAATAATTATCATAAGGGAAAACATGGAGGGGAAATAATTAAATGGGAGGAAGAAAGATGGATTTAAGAAGAGAAGTTAAATTGGAGAGAGGGAAAGTGATATGGAGAAAAATAAAGGAAGGAAAAAGGAGGAGGAAATGGAAAGAAAGGGAAGGAAGGATAGGGAATTATATTATAGAAGGGGGGAGGAAAGGATTGATAGAAATGGGATTAGATGAAAATGATTTAAAATGGAAGAGGAAAGGATGAGGGGAATGTGGGTTGGGGAATAATTGAAAATAGAAGGATACGGGGATTAGGGGAGGAAATGATGATTTGAGGGGAAGGGGGAATAGAGGAGAGAGAGGGATGGGGAAAATGAAGAGAATAGAAGAAGGAGAAAGAAGGAGGAAATTAGGGAAGAAGGGGGGGGAGGGGAGAGAGGATTGGGGAAGAGAATAGGGAGGGGGGATAAAAGGGAAAAGAAAAGGGAAGGGGATTTTAAAAGGGGAGAAGATTGATGAAAGGAATGAGAAGAAGGAGGATAGGGAGGAGAAAATAATAAAATTGGGAAGAGGGGGGGGGGATTTAGGGAGGGAGGGATAAAAAGGAAGGGGGGGGGAGGAAATGGGAAGAGAGGGAAAAGAAATGAGGGAGGAGGAGAAGGATGGAAATAATTGAAGGAATGGAAAGATGGAGAGGGGGGAGGATAGATAGGAATAGGAGGAAAGAGGGGGAAGGGGGAGAGGGGGATGGAAGGGGGGGAGGAGGGAGATAAAGGGATGGAGGATTAGGAAGGGAAAGGGGGGGGAGAATTAATAGAGGAAGATAGGATGGAGGGAAGAAAATTAGGGGATTGGAATAGAGGGGGGGAATAATAGGCAGGATATTTAATATAAATAAATAGGAGATAAGATAGATTAATTATTAGGATGGGGAAGTAGAATTGAAAGGGAGATGGATTATTATAAAAAGAGAAATGGAAATGATAAAGAAGAACGAATTGAAATAATGAAGAGAAGGAAGATAGGATAATATAAAATGATTGAATTATAAATAGAAAAAGGGATGGGATATGAAATAGGGGATGAGAAGGAAAAAACAAGATAGAAAAAGAGAAATATGATCTGGAAGATCGATTAATAAATATTTGTAAGAGATAAAAAAGGGTGGAAGAAAAGAATGGAGAAAGGATAAGAAGGGGGGGAAAAAGATGAAGACAGATAGCGAAATTGGGGAAGATGATTTTTTAGAAGAGAGAATACGAAAAGATAAGGAAAGATATAGGGCGTGAGGAGGATAGGATTAAATTGTAAGAGGGAAAGGAAAAAAAGGGATCATAAAGGGGGATACATGCGAGGAGGAAATAAAGAAAAGAAAGGGATATATAAAGGGGGGATAGAGAGGAGGAGAGAAGAAGAAAAGATTAGGGAGAGAATTATGGAAGAGGATAGAAAAGATGAAGAAATAAGGATAAAGGAACATTAATAGGGGGGGGATATAAGAAGATTGAAGAGAATAAAGATTTGAAAAAGAAGGGGGGGATAAAGAGAAGAAGAATTTTTAGAGATTATTATAATTAAGATGAATATTAAATATCGATAAAAATGGAAGAAGGAGAAAGAGAATAATAAGAAAATGGAATTAATAGATGAGAAATGAAAGAGGGAAGGATGTATGATGGAGGAAGAGGGGAGAAAAGACGAAGAAGATAAAGATGGGAATAAGGGGAGAAAATAGATGGAGGATTGAGAAGAGGGGGGAAGAGGATAATAAAGGGAATATTATTATGGGAAAGAGAATAAGAAAAATAAAAAAATAGATATGATGATAAGATAGGAAATGGATAATAAAAAGGAAGGATATGGAGAAAAATTAATGATAATTTAAAAAAATTAAACGATTATTTATATTAGAAATAAGAAAGAGATGGAGAATCTTTAAATAATATAATTTGGAGAAGGAATAAAATGAGGGGGGACTATAAATTGGAGAGAGATAAGGAAATGAGGGATAATGGGGAAGATTATTTAATTTTATGAAGGAAGAGGGGATTAATTAATGGATGAATTTTAATTGGGAGAGAGAAAAAGAACTAGGGATATTAAAGATTACAGAGATATGGAAAATTCGAAGGAATTACTGATGATATATATAAAAGAGAATAAGAATATTACATGGGGACGAGAGAATGATGGGGAAGGAATTAAAGGATGAATAATAGGAATATTTTAGGGAAGGGGGGGGGAAGGGATTGGGATAGAAAATAGAGGACTTGAGAAAAGAGAAGAAATAGGAAGAAGGATGAGAGAAAGAATAGAGAAGAAGAAGATAGAAAAGAAGATTAATAAGTGGAAAAAGACGAGGATGAAAATGATTATTTATGGAATTAATTGGAAAGAGGAATTTTTGATGAATAAATTTTTGGATTAGATTGGATACAAACATATAAATAAAAATAAAGGGAATATTGAATAAATATATGATAGATGAGGAAGGACAATATGAGATGGGGAAATATATTGGAGAATTACGAGGGAATGATTAGGAAAAAGATAAGGAGGGATAGAGAAAGGGGGAGGAGATATTAAGGAAGGAGAATTATTATATGATAGAAACAAGGGAAGAAATGAAAAAGATAGGAAGATGGGAAAGATAGGGAGAATATAGAAAGGGGAAATTTGAAGATAGGGGGATGGAAGAAGGGAGGAGAGGAATAAGATGGAATAAGAGATAATTAATTACGGATGGGGAAGAAGATGATGAGGGGAAATTATGGGGGAATAAGATAAGGGAAAATTGAAAATAAGAAGGAATAGGGGGAAGATGGGAAATGGGATGGAGGAATAATGAGATGATATTAAGGATAAGAGATTAATAATTGGATTATAAAAGAGGGGATAGAGGGGAATAAAGATAAGAGAGAAATGAGAAGGGGAAAATGAGAAAATAGATTAAGAAATAGGAAAGGAGAAGAGGAAGGGCGGATGAAAAAATGAGGGATAAGAAAAATTGATGAGAAAAGAAAGAGATTGAGAAGAATTTCAAGAAATAAAATGGGATGGAAATGGAGAAAGAAATAATATTTTGAATAAATGAGAAGGAAGGGAAATGATTTTGATGGATTATTAAAAATAGAATAGGGGGAAAATTTTGAATAAATTGATTCAATTTAAAATAAGAATGAATAATTATGAAAAGATTGATAATGAGGAAATAGAGGAATTGAATATTAGGATGATTAATTTATTTTTATAGATGAGAGATAAGAAAAAGAAGGGGAGAATAAATTATAAGATGAATGGATATTGGGAAAATAGGAAAGAAGGGATATAGGGAAGAAGAATAAGAGAAGAATGAGGGAGATAAGGAAATATAATATTAAGATAAAAGGATAAATATGAGATTTTTAGAATGGAAAAGAGAATTTATGAGAGAGATAGAAAAATGGATAAAATTAAAATAAATATAAGATAAATTGAAATAAAAAGAAAATTGTGGGATGATTGATGAAAAGGAAAAAAATAATGGAGAGAATATGGAAGAGAAGAGATAAATTATAATTGATGAAAAGAATTTTGGGATATAAGAAAGATAGGAAATTGAGATTGATGAAGAATGAAGATTAAGGAAAGATGGAAAAGGAGGATGGGTATGAGATATTAAAGAATAATAAATCGGGATAATTAGGAAAAATGGGGATGAAGGAGGGGAGAAAAAATCGGGGGAGGGATAATATAGATTAGGAGGATGATATGAAGATATGGGAAAAGATTGAAGAAAATAGAAAAGGAAAGGAATTTGAGGATAAGAATTAAAGGAAAAAGAAAATAATTTGAATATGAATATAGGGGGAATTATGATAATATAATAGGAAGATAGAATGGAGAGAGATAAAATGTGATGGAAAATAAATGGAGATGAATGAATGAAGGAGGATTAATGAAGAATGAAAGAAGAGGAAAATATAATAATTATGAATATCAAGAATAAAGAAAGGAATTGAGATAGGGGATATAATGATGGAAAATTTTTAATATTGGAGGAGAGAGAATTTGGTGGAATTTTAAATTGGAAATATGTGGAAGAAAGGAGGATAGAATGAATTGGGAATGGAATAATATAGATATGAGGGAAATTAATATAGAAAAGAGATAGGAGAAGAGGAAGATGGAGAGGAGAAGGTATAGATGAATTATATAGAAAATATATAAGTATAAAAATTAGGGGGAATTAGGGAAGGGATGGGGAGGGGAATCAAAGATTAACTTTGAGCGGAGGAATTAGAGAAAAGAGGGAGAAAAAAAGGAAAAAAATTATAAGAAAAAGGGGATGATAAAATAAAAGATGATAATAAGGGAAAATATGGATATAACAATAGAAACAGAAAAGATGGAAAATATAAGAGGATTAGGAATGCGAAATAAGGAAGGGGGAATTGAAGTTGATAATAAAAAGGGAGGGAGATTAGAAGGAAACTCATATGAATTGATATAAAATATTAGGATTATACAAGAATATAAAGGGAGGATGATACTTAGAGGAATATGGGAAAATATAAAGGATAATATAGATATATAAATTTGGGGGAAATGGAAAGGATAAAGAGAAAAGATGAGATTGGAAATTGAATAATAGAAATAAGAAAAAAAATGATAAAAGAAAGAAGTGATATATGAAATGAATAAGAGGAGGAAGAATAATACAGGGATGAGAGATTTAAAAATATAGAAAATTAGAATAGAGGAAAAATTAAGAGGAAAAAAAAATAATTGAGAATAAGGGAATAGATTACAAGAGGAAGAAATAAGGAGAGGGAGATTTATAAGAGGAGAGATTAATGATAGGAGAGAAGAGCGAAAATTGGACAAGAAAAAGGAAAGAATAAAGGAATTAGGATAGAGAAGAAGATGGGATAAAAAGGATATAGAAGGAGAAATTAAACAGAGGGAATGGATTAAATTTAAAAGGATAAGAGGGGGATATAGAATTAAAGATAAAAGGATAAGGGAAAAGGAGATGAGATATAGATGGGATCGGAATTATAGGGAATTAATAAAGAGGGGAATAAAGGAAGATTTAGATTAATAAATTAAATATAATTACAGATAAAAAGAGAAAGGGAGAAGAAAGGGATAGCAAAGGGAACGAAATAAAATAGAAGGGGGAATAGGGAGAGAAATAAATGGGATGAATATTTGAATTAGATAATAAGGAGAATTAATTTTTTTATAGGGAAAGATGAGAAAAGAGGACAATTAATTAATTAGATAATAATGGGAAAATATAGAACTAGGAAAGGGAAGATAGATGGAGGAGAGACTAGAATAAGAGGGGAAAAGGAAATTATATATAAAAAGAAATTATTGATATTAATAAAGGGATAGAATGAAGGAGAAGGATATAATATAGAAAGGGATTTAAAATAGGCGAATAAAAAAAGAGAATGGGATATTAGGCGATATGAAGATTATAGATAGAAAAGAATAATAATACATTAAGGGGGAGAATGGGGGAATAAGAAGATGGATAAAAAGAAAAGACAGGAAATCTCAATAGAAGAATATGAGGGGAAAATATATAGGGATGAAGAAAATGAATTAATAACGGGGAAATTTAGGGGATATAAATAGGAAAAAAATAAATAAGAGAAGGGAATTGATGGAAAAAATTATGAAAAGGAGGATGAATTAAGGGAGGGGATATTGAAAAGATTGAAAATTAAATTTATATAGGAAAAAAATAAAAAAAGAAATTGAGAAAAACATATGGATATAGATGGAAGGGGGAGAAAAATAGATAAAGATAGAAGAAGGAAGACGAATGGAATTACATGGAAATAGATGATTATAAAAGAAAAATGGATAGCATATTGATGGAAAATATGGAGGGAATAGACATGAGAGATCGATTGAAAATTGGGATTGAAAAAAGAGAAGAAGAGCGATAAGAGATAATAATAAGAAAAGAGAGAATAGTGAATAGAGGGAAATATGATAAGAATAAATGATTTATGAAGAAATGGGGATGAAGATTAATTAGAGAAATAAGAAGAGATGAAAGAAAATTAAAAATGATAAGAGGAGATTATCAGGAACGAGAAATAGAGAAGATTGGAATTTATGGGGAAAAAATAAAAAAAGGAGGGAGGGGAAAGGAGGGGGGGGGAGGACATGAAGATTGAAAGAATATAAAATAAAAAGGAACATTATAGAAGAAAATTAATGGGGGAATAAGGAAAAATTTAAGGATAATAAGAAGGGATAGGGATAAGATAAAAATTTGAAAGATAATGATGGAGAAGATATGAGATAAAGGGGGAAAATATTATTAATAAAAAATAGGGAAAGGGATAAATAGGAATATTGGGGAATATAAAGGGCAAAGGAAGAAGATTATAGGAAAGATTATGGATATATGATATAAGGGGAAAAAATAGAATGGGGGATATGAGATTATAAAATAAAAAATAGAAGAAAAAGGGAAGAATTTAAATTATGGGAAAATATAATGAAGAAGAAATAATAAATTAGGAGAAAATTTACTTCGATGATAGAATTAGGATGGGGATAAATGAAGGAAAGGAAAGAAAGGGAGGGAGAAGAAAAGATAGGATTTTAATGGGGGGGAAAGAGAGATAAAAAGAATGGGAAGATTGTAAGGAATATGAAGAAATAGGAAATTAGAAGATAGGGAATGAGGGGATGATAAGGGATGAAAGACGGATTGAGAAAGGAGCAGAGAAAGATATTATAAGGAAAAGGATTATAATGAAATAGAGGGAGAAATTTAAAAAGAAATGGGATAAGGGGAAACAATAGAGGAGAACATAATATTTATTAAATAAAAGAATGCATATGGAGGAGGATTGAAATAAAGGGGATAGAGATGAGGAAAAGAGAGAGAGATTTATTTAGATATATTAATGATAGGAATAGATGTATATATTTCGATGGAGAACAAGAGGGAAATAGGGAGATAGGGGGAGGGATGGGAATTGAAAGAATGGGAAGATTAATTTTAATAAAATAATATATAGATTTTTAAATTAGGGAAAAATTGAGGAATAGAAAAAAAAGATTAACAAATAAGAATAAGGAATAATGGGATAAGGAGATAATAGATAAGGGATAATCAATGATATTTAAAGAAAAGGAGAGATATAAAATGAAAAAGAATATATGGAAAGAAAAAAAAAGGATAAGAAAGAGATAAATAAAGAATAAAGGAGATAGAAGAAAGAAACTTAAGAAATTAGGATAGATATATAATAAGGAGAGAGGGGGAAATGGGACTATTGAAAAAATGGGATTAATAGGAAGGGATGATATAAATTAGGGAAGGATGGAAAATAGAAGAGAAATAAAAAAGAAAAAGAAAGAACTGGGGGGAGGGATTGGATATTTAGATAATGGGAAATAAGGGAAGGAGGAGAAAAATAATAATTTAGAGGATTAGAGAAAACAGATTATATGATAGGGGAGGGAAAATGAAGAAGAGAAAAAATGAAAAAGGGAGAGAAATAGAGGATGGATTTAGGATACAAATGGGAGAGATTTTAGAAAGATGAATGGGAAAAATGAGGAAATAAAGAAGAGGAAAAATATTGAAGATACAGATTGATAGGAGGGAGAGAAGATATAGAGAAATAATGAAAAAAAGGAAAGAAGAAAAGAGGGAAATGGAGAAATAAGAAGAAGGGAGGATTTATTTGAAAATAATATTTAGAAGATATTGAATGAAAAAGAAAATAAAAAGAAAAGGATTATTATATGGAAAAGGAATATGGGAGAGGAAAACGATTAAAGAGAAAAGTATTTTTTTAAGAGCCTGAGATACTGAAACTGCAGTGACGTCTTTTGTTCGTCTGCTACTTTGAGGGCTGTCAATGTTGGATTAATCAGTCATTTGTTTGTCTGTTGCCCAGGAAACAGTGGACACCGCTGATTGGATTTGGATGAAATTCGAAGGATTGCGCATCTTTAAACTGCTTTCCACTCTTTTCATAATGACATCGATTGTCCCGTGAGGGTTGCTGAAGTTGCGTGGTAAAACAGGGTTGTGGTCAGCCTGTTCGCATTCCCATGGTGTCGAGCGCTGCCAAAGTCAAATTTGTCAAAGCTGTCAGTGTCGCACCAATCATGGCGATAATGAGACGAGTGTTACGCACGTATCAATGCTTGTTCAAGACAACTCGGTGTCACATTGAGTGCCATGTACCCTGCTTATGTGCAGGGCTGCTGTTGTGAAGGGGCATATTATAACAGAGCCATTTTGTCTTACATCGAACAAAGTCCTTTTTGTGCCTAAACCTAACCAATCAGTGAATGAAAACAGAGCAAAACAAATCACAAAACACAAAGCTCCCCAAGGGGATGCAACAGTCTTCTGGCTGGCAGCTTTGTGCCTTAAACTTCCACCAGCCCTCATCATGTCTCCTCATGCTGAGGTTTTGCTTATAAAAACTAGGTTGTTAGCTTTCAGCATACCTTCAGATAAGAATGTGTTTCAGGTGGTTCAGGCATCTGATTAAGATACCACCCGGACACCTCCTGGTAAGACGAGGTGTTCCAAGTATGTCCTACCAGGATGAAGCCCCAGGTAGGACCAGGACAAACTAGAGAGATTACATCTCTGAGCTGTCCTGGAAATATCTTAATGTAGAGAAGTATGGATGGATACAACCACAGTTTACAATTTAAACATCACATTGTGCTCAGTCAGTCTGAAAGCTAAAGTCTGAGACCTTAAAGAATATGAAAAGTGTTGACTGAGAGTCGGAGATCAAATAATTTTCCAATAACCTTCAACGCTACCCGAAATCTCTTCGAAACAGTGGAATCTCCCTCTGCTGGCCATTCAAAAGAATTCAGGTTTAAGGCACTTTTTAAATCAAGAAGCTCCATTTATCTTTTATATACAGTATCCAGTACATGCAACGCAAATATGTTTGTGAATCATCATGAAAAATCAGCAATAAAAACCATGCAAACACACACACACACACACACACACCAAGCAGAGACTGAACGCCAGAAACACTAGTTAGGCCAAATAAGGCTGTGTAACATTGTGAATTTAGCCATTTAACCCGTCTGCACTGGATTATGCATAATTGGTCAATCTGGTTGAGCACTTTGTCTCTTCCAACACACACACACACACACACACACACACACACTCACACACACACACACACACACACACACACACACACTTTTAAGTACAGACAGAGCAGAAAGGTTGAGCTACTGTAGGACCCGTGAGTCAGGCAGTCAGTGTGTGAGCAGGCAGACGGGAGACTCTGAAAGGTAACTACAGGTCAGACAAACACACACACGTTGAGAAACACACACAGTTTCTCTGGCTGCCAATCAAACACAGTTTTTTATGTAGTGTCACTCTGGGACGTTCCAAGTTCCACACAAGACGGGAGTTTGTGTGTGTGTGTGTTGTAGTGGGGGATTGTTCAATACAACAGTCATTTTGCTGCACCACAAAAACGTGACTGTCTTCTGTAGCCTGCAGCGCAAAGACACATGCTTAAAGACACACTCACTCCTGTGCTCTCTCTCTCACACACACACAGATATAGTCAGACACACACTCGCACACAGACACAGTTGTCCTAATAACGTCCATATGTCTTAAATTATGTGAAAGTGCTGCGAGCTGCTGGTTCCACAGACATGTAAAGACTCCTTTATTCTTTTCTCTGCCCTCCTTTCCCTCCCTCTTTCTCTCTCTCTCTCTGCTCCCACCTCTTCCTGGCTCTCCCTGCCCCTTCATCCATCCTTTTTTTCTAAACCATACTATTTATTCCTTTTTACTCATTTCTCCTACTTACACAAGCAGTCCCTGTGTTTTTCCCTGCTTGTATTGTCACGTTGAATCACAAAGTGATTGCTTTGCTGATGAGGGTTAAGGTCAATATTAAGCTTAATATTTCACCCCGTCATTTACTTTTAGGAGGAAGGCACGTAATAAATTTAACTTTTAATTATTTAACAGAATTTGGAAATATAGAGCGGAAAAACTAACAGCAGTGCACATGTTTAACATGCAGCTACAGCACTGTATTCAGGAACACATCTCTATCTAATTCAGGGTAATGGGGTGGCTGGAGCCCCTCCCAGCTGTCACTGGGTGGAAGTCAGGGTACACGCTGGTTGCACAAAGAGATTCACACCTTCGGCTGATTTAGAATCACAGATGAACCCAACATACACGTCTTGGACTGTGGGTGGAAGCTATCCTGCAGGAAACCACGCAGGCACAAGGAGAAAATGCAAACTCCGCACAGAAGAAGCTCCTAGACTCAAACCCAGGACCTTCTTGCTGTGTTGCAATAGCTCTAACCATTGTACCACTGTGCTACTGTGTATTCATGTCAAGTAATAACAAGCTGTAATGCTGGACTGCTGGATTTTTACTTTCTGGGTATTGTTGAGTATTACTTTTCTCAAAACTAAATTATCTTTCTTGCATGCAGTATTTCTAAGACAGCGTAGTACTGTACTGATTTTAAACTTCCACTGGATCTTTAGAAAATATGTATATACACTTTTGAAATTTTTAAGAGGTAAATTTGATTTTAGCAATGATAAAACCTGGATTTTAAAAAAAGGGACGCACAGAGTGGGCTTCACCTCAGTCCCACTTTGCAGTGCCCTCTACTGGTGATGAGCAGAAGCACAGGAGGCTGAGACAAACATACAAGGGCTCCATGCAAAGAATCATCACCATCTCAGCACTTTCACAGACATCACATCTCTCTGATTTCACTGTATCTTATTTAAAGCAAGCGTTTATGGAGTTCCTCGAGAAAACCCCGGCAGCAACCGAGAAAAGGTGTCAGATCGAGTCAGATTCTTGTCCATTCTTCTCTCTACATCTTTATCTTTTCTTTGTCCAAGTTTGGTTTTTCCTAAATGTAAGGATCGGGCAATGTTTCCAAAAGAAAGAATAACAAAGGGGGAAGGAAAATGTGGAGAAAAACTGGAAAAGAAAGGGATGGTATGAGGGAATGTGCGGGCGGCTGTGGGCTTAAATTGAAGAAGTGAGAAGTATCTCGTGAAGCTGAAAATAAAAGTAGTGGCTGCCACAGTCAACAGAGTGTTTGCACAGTGTTGTTCCATCACAGAGGGAAACATTTCCACTGAGAAGTTGGCTGCCCCAACAGTGTTTGCACAGTGTTGTTCCATCACAGAGGGAAACATTTCCACTGAGAGCCAAGTAGGACTCTCTAAAGAAGCATGTTTATAACCGTAGCCTGCTTCTTTAATCTAGCCCCAACCAGCTGCCTCTGTCACGGTCCTGGGTCTCCTGACCCAGCGTTTTTAGTTCTTTGTGATTTTTGTATTATTGTACTTGTGTGTGATTTATTCTATGGCTTCTAGTTTTGATCCCTTGCCCTTCATGTCTCTCTGTGTCCCCTCTGTTCTGTGTAATTGTGTGTCTTTGCATGTTTGAGTTTCTTGTTTTCTGTCACTCTGCATTGTGCATTATGTTCTCATGGTTGGTTTTTTGTTACTCTCTCTAGTCTAGTCTCTTGTGTTCCCAGCTGAGTATTTCCCTGTGTATTTTGGTTCTTAGACCTCTGCCTTATGGTTTATGTCTCTGTATTTCTTAGTTGCTGTCTCCACTGTGTCAAGTTCGCGTCTCTGTGTGATACTTCCTGTTTTACTTTGATGGTCCGTGTCTCATGTGAATGCGTCCTGCTTTGCTTGTCTCGTCAGTCCTGATTTCTCCCAGCTGTGCCCTCCTTCTGTGTCTCATTCCCCTCGTTACTTCCCAGTGTATTTAAACCCTGTGTTTCTCTGAGTCAGTGTCGCGTCGTCCCTCATGCTGTGTGGATCTCCCTGTGTCTCTCTGTGAGTTCTTAGTTTGTGGTTTCCCAGTTTAGTTTAGTTTGTATGTTTGTTCTACCGGCAAATAAAGCTGTGTTTTGAGTTCATTCCCTCGAGTCTGTGAGTCCTGCATTTTGGGTCCAACTCCTGCCTGCCGCACAGCGATTCATGACAGCCTCCTTCCCACTGTCACCAAGTTCTTGCTTATAGGGGCGTTACCTGATTGTTGGGGTTTTGTCTGTATTACTGTGCGGTCTTTACTTTACAATATGAAGCACCTTGGGGAAACTGTTGTTATGATTTGTTCAATATAAATAGAACCAAATTTAATTGAATTTAAAACATTGATGAATGCAATGTGTCCAAAAAAAAGGGGGGGAGTGGTCAAAGCTAACAAATTGTGTAGCATCTTCCCTGATGTGACAGTGGAGACCAAAAACAGAGTTACAACCTCTAATTATTGAACTTCAGTTTTTTTAAGCTGGAAATAAAAGAGATATATCTCCAAACTCTGATTTTTGATTCTGGCCAAGAGTCATTAACCTAATCGAATACCTTCGTGGAGTTTAAGCAGTCTTGCCGTGCCTGTAGTGTTTGCACAGATCTGAAAAAGACATATTTCATTGGAAAGTCTACATGAGAACAAACACTACGCTCAAACCCATCTAGTTGTTCATCCAGCAGGAGCAACGATCTTAGCCTACACAACTAAAACCCACCAAAATAAAAAAGTCCTTCAGTTTGCAGCAGAAATGCAAACGGTATGTTCGATGTTGTTTTCAGTCAAGGATAATGTGTAAGTCCTGGCTGCCCTTGTTAGGCTCTGATTGGCCCGTAGTGGAAAACCAGTCTACTGTGGTTCTTTGATGGAGTTAGTTTCCTAGCTTAACACGGGGTTATATGGAAACTGGCTGGCTCTGTTGATCTACCAAAAAGGCTAATGTGCTGTGTGCAGATTGTTTTTCCATATGAAAACCACAGACACACACACAGAGGAGACACTCTGGTCCAGCTGGTCAGACAGTAAACCAGTTTCTTATTTTTCTCTCAGCTGATGGTGTTTCGCTTCTTTCTGTTGACTTAGCTTTATTATCGAGAAAAACAGGAGGGAGCCCGCACACGCGCGCGCGCACGCACACACACACACACACACACACACTTGTTTAAGCTGCTGAAAAATGGCCAGCTGACCTCTGGCTCTCCTTATAATATCATTCATTCTGTCGGCCCTCCTTATATTGAAGTTATGTGTCTGTAAATACCACAGCAAGCTGAAAGTCAAAGTGTAAACACGCGTATATTTGAAGGACCCTGCAAGCCACCCGCCTCTCTGCACCTGCCACAAGCTCAGTCTATTGGTTTTCTGATGGCTCTTTAAACCTACATGTTCACTAATAGCTCTCTTGAAGTCTTTCTAGTTCTGTATCTGCAACAAGGTTTAAACAATCCCATAAAATGTTGTTTTTTTTTCAGGGGTAGCTGACTTAAGTGCTTATATATCCATATATATTTATCTAGCTAGAAAGTGACTAACTTGGCAGCAGTGGTGGGTACTGATCCATGATGGGATTGGTCGGCACTGAAACTAAGACGATGTATGAGGTGGCGTGGAGGCCCACAAAAATCAAGTGTCTTACCTGAACTTGGCTGATTTTCTAGGGCATGTCATGACAGCTTCCAGGCTGCTTTTAGATCTCCCTGAAAGTCCTGAAAGTTTCGACCACTTGTGCTCTGTGATCTTACCACAGGCTCGAAACTTGTGCAGAGAGAGCAAACATCCTCTGCTGTTTCATGTAGAAGAGCATAACCGGTGACCAGAACCGGGTCTGCGGCCACAACTGAAGTTTTTAGCTCATCCCTCAGAATGAGACTGACACTGCAGAGAAAAAAATACTGTCTCACCCCAGAAAAAACACAGCCAGGACTGAGATGCTTGTGTGCCATTTTTTTCCCTCATCACTATGCTCCACATGACTTCATCAACTTGAGGAGACTCAAAAAGGCAAAGGGGAAGGACCATTAAGAGATCTAAACACATCAGTCGTGCTAAAAATGATCCAGAACTGCGGGTTTCCCGATCATAAACAGGACAGTAGACAAGTTGAAATCAGGTTAGATACAACAGTCGAACATTCGGGGACAGCTTGACTGGAGTCGAGGCCATGATAATTCTCCGTTCTTTCCCTAAATAAGTTAAAGAAATTGTGGAATTTTGTTGTTTTAATCGTTTTTTCTTCATGATTTATTTCTATCAGAGAAAAGGCTTAAAAGACAAGGATTTTCCTCTTTGCATTCAGGTCAAAATTATCTCTGAACTCGACAGTTTGACACCACATTGGCTGATCTACTTAGGAAGGATCTCTTTTTTTTGCCTATTATGGAGGCCAGAGGTCACGAGTTTGAGTTTTGAGTCTTGCTCAGAGGCACTTCAGCTTAAACCTATGAGGCTAAGCAACTTTACTGTGTGTGTATCCATCCAAGGCAGCGTTCAGGTGTGTGTGTGTATGTTGGGCCCCCACAGAAAGCCCCTCTTTGTGCCGTGTCGGAGGCAGCCTTCCTAATCAGGGGTCATTACATGAGGTTAGTGCGGGGGTCTCCAGGGAGAGGAGAGGGGATCAGAGCTCAGATTAGACCCGACCAACCCCTCGCCTGTCCCGGGGCACGGCAGCAAGGAAACCCGACCCCGCCTCCAAACCCCTCCAAAAAAAACCTTAACTGTGTCTGCAGAGAGAAAATGAGAGACTGATTTACAGGAAAACACAGAGAGCTCTACTTCTTGTTTTTCTCGTTCCGATTCTTTGAACTGCGATGATCGTTAGCGTGTGCATGTGTGTGATGGAGTGTTGTGCATTTTGTAGTGTAGTGTAGTGTAGTGTGTGTGTGTGTGTGTGTGTGTGGAAATGGCAGCCACACTAGAGAAAAGAAGGTTTGTGCCCTGGGGATAAGGGGATAATAGGAGGGAGAGGTAAGTGGCTGATTACCTGAAATGGTCTTGGCACAGAAATGAGAGAGCCAGAGAGGAAGCAAGAGACAGAAAAGAAGAGAGAAAGTGCACGAGCGAGAGAGAGATAATAATAATAGTCAGGGGGAGAAATGACAGAAAATTAAAAAAAAAACAAAAAAAAAACTGAAACATGAGGGCTGTCTCTCGCTCTCTCACTCGCTCTGTCCGAAGGCAGATGAGAGGAGGAGCAGGAGAAGATGGAATGATGGAGGGGTCGTTCTCACGCTTCAGCAGCCAGGATGCTGCTGATAAGAGCGAGCGGACAGGATCAGCTTTACACCGATACTCTGTCTGTTTGCGCGTCCTGCCTCACCCTTTGTGCAGAGGACTCCGAATGTGTGCACGTCACTGTCTGCCACTTATTCCACAGCATGAATATTGATGAGCGTTTCTGCATGCAGTTGCAGCTGCTGCAGGTTGATGTGCACATAGTGTGCAAAGAGATGAAGAAAAATCAACAGAAAATAGGCTGAAAACTTGTTTGGGACTCGATCAAAGATGCTCGTCACTCCCGAGTCCGATGGTTGCCTTTGCAAACAAAAATAATGTGCACATCCCAATACCCAATTTTGTTTTCACTCAATCATTAGGAATTAAAAAGTTGATGTTTCATCTATTAATTGTTTGCTTTTAAATTAGGTCTGCTTTTTATTTTCTTCATCGATTAAAGCGCAGTGGTTCCGCCCTCGCTCCAGACTCCTTGTTTTAAGACTTTGTGCTTGATGACGGGTGGATTTTTCACTGTTCTCTGGCAGCTTATAAATGAAATGACTAACAGATTAATATAGAAATCCTATAGGTCTTAAGAATTAAGTAATTTTTAGACATGAAATTCAGAGTTTATTTTTGTTTGCATGTGGAGACAGATCTTCATCTTTGGTAAAAGTAAAAGCCGACTATTTAAGATGTCCTGGTGATTTTATATGTTTTTACTGCCTCACGTTTCTTTTGCCTCCGAGAAATGTATTCAAGCATTGTCTCAGGGTGAGCATTTGATATTCCCGTGCATGCTGCTGCATGAAGATGCAGTTCATATGATTACATTCAATTCCACACTTCAGCCTCGTGTGTTACAAAAACAAGGTACAAGAGAAAAGCCGGTAAAAGTTGGGACCATTAAACCTCATCAGGCCAAACAAGACAAGAGTTGAATTATCTTTATAACTTGTGTAATTAATCTTATGTCTCTTTTGTGTTGTATTTTGTGTTCTGGGTTTGTATTTGTGAATCCAGGTGGGTTTAGCCGCAGACATTTCGAGGGAGACAGATCCTTTGCTGTTTGAACCGTCCAGTGGTGAGTCTTTCTTTCAGAGTGCTGCTTTTAGTTCATACTGAAGCTTTGTAAGAAAGCTGGTACGCCCTGATACGATAGCAAGCGTATGCTTCCTACTTCATTCTTTTCAGTGCTCTCAAGGTTGTCCCCTTAAAGCGTCATGTGACGAGATGATCAATTTCTACCTAACATAACGTAAAAGGGAATAAAGGACCTAACTCAGCGTTTCTGTCGATATTGAGTCAGGGCTGGAGTTTATCGTCAGAGTGCAGTTTTATCATTTGTTGCTAATTATTTCGAGGAACTGTTGACGATGTGTTGCAGGCAGCTAAATTTCTGAAGCCAAATATAAGCCGTACTTACAAAAAAAATAAAAACAGTTGTGCAGATTCAGGAAACACTTGAAGGTATATTTTCATTTTACTTTTTTTCTATTGTGTCAGGTGAGTACTCTGGTCTCCAAAAAGTTCAAATATTATGCCTCAGTTTAAAACGGTCTTTTTAGCTCCTTCTACTATTGTGTTAGAATATCAAAATAAAGTTGGCAGCTGGTGTTAACCTTCTCACACTGAAGGGAGTAGTTAGTTGTATCCAAGGGCAGAGTCATCAATAATGATTGCATTTAAATTAAATCAGTAGTTGCATTGTTATATTTAAGTCCGTATCTTTCCTCTGCCTGAAGTATTGAAATTATAGTGCTGCCTTTTTTTTTTGTGCTGCTAAAAATATAAGACAGAGACTGAGATGTCTTACTAAACACTTTGTATAGTCAAATGGCTTAAAATCAAAATATCTACATCCTGAAAATATTTTACTTTTGATTGGTTTAGGATGTAAATTTTCCTTGGTCAAGTTGAGTCTTTGCAGTTAGCACAAAGTGAAGCATTAAAAGTAAAGATGAACACACAAATACATGCGTTCGGTATCTCTGTATAGTTGTGTGTGTTTGCGAACTTAAATTAACACGTGTCCTGACCTTCCTCCTCTTGCGGTGGATGTCTCCGATGCTGTTGGCCAGTGAGTTTGGTCCCAGCAGCGTGGACGTGCTCTGAGGCCAGTCCACCGCCACCAGAGTGTGCTCGCCCATCAGCACCTTGCGCACGTTCTCTGCGCCCGTAACCCGAATCACAGGACGGCCTAGCAGGTGGGTCTTGAACACGTTGCCGTACTTCTGTCTCCGTGATGCATGAAAGCTCGAGCCCTGGACAAAGGAAAAGACAGTAAGCACAGAGATCAATCACAGATCTAACTTGTAATGCTGAAGTCTGCTACATTTCCATAGAGCCATCTTTTAGATATTTTTTACAGTAGAATGAGCGACAGTTCTTTAGTCGTGCTGGAGGATTAATTATATGAGGCAGTATGTCAAAAATCCATATTCAAGAAACTAGTTTTGCTCATAGAAAAATAAACCTGGTGCTTTTCCATTCTTCCTCCTTCAACATCTATAAGAAAGTCGAAATTCTATTAAGAAAGGAATAAGAGAAAGATGGGTAGTTTTAGAGAACACTGTTGGGACTGAATGCTGGAGTTCCCCTTTGAGAGAAGCAGGTGTGAGGAGACGGTAACAGAAGGAATTCCCCAAACACTCCTGACCCTGTTTCACGGAAATCAGAGGAACCTTTTAAAATCCTGCTAATGGAGATCGCCCCCATCTCCACTTCTAAATCTATATCTTTCTTAATATCTGCACTCAAAGAAATCTTTTATATTGTCAGCAGTTTAAGGGTTAGTGTATTCTTAACATGAAATTCCTTAAAATTTAGTGATTCTAGTCATCATCATCACTGTCACGGAAACATTGTGAGACGAGGTTTTAATCATGCAGAAATCATTTTAAAAACTGATGAAATATTACAATAGACAGCCAGCAGTTGCTGTCCTCAAACAGAAGATGGTCAGATCCAAAAAGGCTCCTCAAAACAGTGATACCTCACCGAACTGATGGGGCCTACTCTGAAAAATGCTCTCCTTGCCCTCGACCACCGTTAACAAAACATGCTAGTTCTTCATGCTTTTTGCACTTTCTAATAATTTAAAACAGTCTTTAGGATCCAACCTTCACCCCAGCTTTTGATCTTCATCTCTAAAAGGTTTCAGTAAGTACTTTCTACTCTCTCTGTGGCTCGGGGCCCAAACAGACTGGTGAGTTCTCCACATGCTAAAAGTTACTGAGGTTTCCATCATCTCAGCTCTCAGAGAAAAAAGTAAACTTAAACCAACTGAAAGCAGAAGACTGCAGATGTTTAAGGAGCCTGTATACATCAGGTTAATGCAATGAAAACTGATTCAAGTTGCCTTTAGGGCACAGGCAGAGATCAGTTTTAACATCGGCCCACGAGCGGTGAGGTTAAAGGTTCTCAAAACATTTGCAGTTCAGGCTTAAAATACAGTAAATGAAATTTCTCATCCTGATGAAGAAGACTGACAGGAGACTGCTCGAGGATATAAGAAGTTTCAGCCTCAGACTGCTCATTTTTGGCCACTGCCACTTCAAATCTTTTTCTCCTCATTCATCAACTGAGGTGGAGCTCCAAGTTGTCAGGCCTGGGGAACCCTAGCCCTAAGATGAATGGACTATGCCGGCAACCTCTGATGAATGGTCATGGGAATCTACATATTAACAATCATGCAACTGAGCTCATGGCTCATTGTTAGGCAATGTTGCTAGTGTCAGTCATGTTTATAAGGTTAGGGAAACCTGCAGTCACTTGGAAAACTGACGAAATGTTTCGCCAGTTGAACACGTCCAGATGAACGGGATCAGTTTACCTGGATTATTGAGGAGGTCCAAACGTCCAAGATGTAGTTTAACATGTAGCACATTAAACTACGTCTTTCTTCACAGGGTTGTCACTATTTAAATCACAGAGGGGATTCCTCCTTCTCAGATTGTTTTATTTGAAGGCAATCAGAGAAAGTGAATTTTCCCTTTTTCTATAAGAAGCATAGTGCTTGCTAGAATTACAGGTAGAGCTTCCGGTTTAACTCGAAAATAGTTCTTAGAAAAAGTGCAAAATAATTTTTTTAGTGACAGGTGTGTGATTTCTTTAAAAAAAAAAAGAGAGATTAAGTGCATGTTTTATTCCTATAAGCATCTAGATAAGCGGTGTTACACCCCATACCTGCAAAACTGGGCAGTTAACACCAAAACAATGTAGGTGCATGAGCAATACTACGAGTCACAGAGAAAAATTAGAATTTCTTGCTGGAGAATAAAAAAATAAACATTTGTCCCTGTTTTATGTTTTGACCCATCACGAGGAGCCACATCGCCACATTTCAGGGCCCCTGTCCCACAGTTTGGACAACCCAAGTTGCAAGCACAACCCCCAGAGGACCAAAGCTGGAGTCAGTTAGCGAGCTGACCTGAGTTCAGCTTTGACGTTGACCTCTAAACGGTCTGGGTCAGAGCAGAGTGAGAGGGAGCCGACCCCAGAACTGTAAATGGGCTGTTTGAGTGAAAAGAATATATAGCCGCCTGAGAGGCTGCTTACTGTGTTACACACACAGACACACACACACACGTACACGGGACATACACACTGAGTCTAACAAGGCATTATTCAAATGCAAGTATTAACACACATGTGCATATAGACTTAAAAACACACTCTCACTCAAGATTACTAAAATAAAACTATCTTTAAAAACTCAGAAACATGGAAAGCAAACAAACATGCGGAGGCCCAACTGCAAATTGCCGTGACAACACTAACTGGTTTGACCCCGGTTCACTCAAGGGAAAAGAGATATTTATGACTGTGAGGCACACAGACACACACACACAAATATATATGTACGCATATATATTTGTGTGTGTGTAAACATGAAGGCAAAAGGACAGCCTGTAAGGCAGTTTATTCACACATCAACACAAAACAGACAAGGAGAGCATTTTTATTGTGATTTTTGTTTAAAAAAAATCAGAACAACTTCAAACCTTCCTGACACGAGCCAACATTAAGATCAGCTGTAACCCCCAACACTACAAAACAGTCGGCGTGTGTATGAGTGCAGTTATAGGCCGCATGTTTGTGTTTGAATGCGGAGCTCAGAAACTAATTTTAGCAAGTAGTTTGTTTCCTGGTCGAGGGCACACCTCTGGCAGCGGCGGCGGTGCTTTTTGTTTGTGTGCGAGGGCTCAAAATGTGTCCGCTCACTGATTCCGGTCAGCGGTGTGATTACTGGCTCACAGCCCTACAGTGAAGCCTCGATAGATTTACTAAACTCCCAATCAAAAACACCCCGCTTGGCCAAGAGGTTTCAAAGCTGAGGAGGAGCTTATGGTCTAAATTAGGAGTGACTTTAAAAAGTGTGTGTGTCTCTGGTTGGGTGTAAATAAGTGTTTTACATTCGGTGCATAGATGTTTGTAAAGGGGAACTCAGTGGAATTAGTAGTGCATGTTTATAAAGTCACACATTTTAAGAGAATAAATTACCAGAGGCTGAGATATTCCTGCTTTTAGTCCTTATGAAAGGTTCAGCTCCAAACACACTGGTACATGTTAAAGACATATCTAATTATCAGAGACATATTGCTCACTTGTGTTTGAGCAGCGTGCGGGGGACAACCATGGGAATAGATAAAGACTTTGAAGGGGGCTAAAAGAGGCAATGTAATAAATGCAATCTCAAAACTTTATATGGTCTTTCACGTATTTAGAAGAATGAGCCGGATAAAACTGAACCCCTCCAAAATTACCATCAACTAATAAGAGGGATATCGGTTTTTAATTAGCTGGTTCTTTTGTATTACCTCTCACAACTAGCAAAAAACTGGTGGACTCCACCTTCAACCACGAGTGAAATATATCTTGAAGGCGGAGACACCAAATGATATTAAACAGCTTGAAGCGAAGGTGGGTAAAATAACCACTGGTGACATGAAGTGGGTCAATTGATGGAATAGAATTCAAGTGAAGTATGCCGTCGATAGCCATGTGGCAGGGTTTGTAAAAATATTAGAGGGTTACCTAGGCAACCAGAAGGCTACCAACCATCAGCACCAAAGTGATGCACTTTGTGTATGGAGCCCCTTTGAAAAAAGCAGCTACTGTCAGCTGCTCTGTTATGCTGCTCTATTCCATAGTGTGCTGTATTCAGCATGCTTTTGCCAGTACTCCTTGGATTTACATCTTTGCAGGAAAACCCACGACCCTAAACGAACACAGCAGACACGCAGGTGAAGCTCCTACTCCTAAAGACTGGTAACAGACCAGTTTCGATCCCAGTTTCCACCCACGATGAAGTTGCTGCAGTAAAACTGAGTCATTTTTGCAGAAACTAACAGCCATGTCATTTTGATTCCTACAGCTCAGCACGGTGTTAGTTCAGGCAGGCCAAGAAGCTAAGCTGAGCCTTTTACACGATGTCCTTGTACACATCCAGGCGTGCTATGTATCAATGCTCCTTCTGCAAGCCACATTTCAACCCACCTCCACCCCCAGCACCTCCTTTTCATACCATCTCTTACATCTCCGTTGTGTAATTGGTTCCTGCTGCTGCTTTCCATTACCATATCACCAAATATAAGCTGGAAATAAGAGTTGTAATTAAATAATTTTTTGACATCAGAAAGACAAACAAGACTCAAACGGTTTCTGTGGCAGAGGATAAAGATGCGACGCAAAGCACCTGCTGAACAGCAACCAATGACGATCAAGAGGTGATTGAAGCTTCCTTCTTCCTTCATGACTGCTTATTAATATCAGTCATTCATTTCTTTCTCTCGTCATCGCAACGTAGCTGACATGCTAAGGTTTCTCTGTGTGAAGTCGACCTAAATTGAGCACAGATGCTTTTGCCCTCTCTGTACGTCTGGCTGCTGTTTTCGTGCTGCTTTGAAAACTCTGATTGCCAGACTGCTTTTATAGATGAAAAATCCTGTTAATTAGCATTCAAGCTCCTCACGCCCCACTGTCCCGCCCTGCCGTGTTTCAGAGTGTTCACTCGAGCTCGAGGTGCTGGCGTTATTTTATTCACACTGGGTTTTATCCTGCAAAGCTGTCCGACAGCTGCCTGATTCCTGGTCGATGTCGTCCACCTGATAGTCGGCTTAAAACTGTAGAAACCATCCAGTTTCAGTGTAGCTGGGACTGAGTTGTCTTTAAAGAGTCTATTTTTGAAGCCGCATCCATTCATTCATTCATGCACCTTTGCAAATTTTGGGGGTTTCTTTTTCTCTCTGTCGATGTGTCTGGGTACAAACTGTTGGCCCGAGCTGTTTTCACAGCTCCTGTACACTTCCTGTTTTCACTGCAGCACACACACATTAACAAACACACACACCAGGTCGACCGGCTGGCCTCTAGAGCCCTCAGGGTGTGTGTGTGTGTGTGTGTTTGAGTGCGTAAATGTGTGTGTTAGAGCAGGGTTGTTTTCCAAGCTACATTTTGCTGCCACATGGATGTAGAGTGGTTTAGTATGTCTGCCTGGCAGGCCTGCTGACACACACACACGCACACACAGTCCAATTCAAAGGGAGTTCCTCAGGCAGCCAGACAAGGCTCCCTTTCACCCTCCGAGATACAGCATCAGATTGGGACGATTGTGTACTTTTTTTGTGCGTTCTGTGCGTTACGACTTCTCTTTCCATTTCTCTGTGTTTTCTTTTTAGAAACTCGCACACATTTTGGCAAATGCTGAAGGTTTTCTTCTGTCAGATTCTCTGCAAGAAAAAAGTGTGTGTGTGCTTGAGTGTGAGCATGCGCCAGGGGTGTGGTCTGGGTGACATTTAGCTTAAAAGGTGAGAAGTGTACAGCCCCCGTACCCCCACCCCATCCCTCCCTAACCCCACAACCTCCCCGCCGCTCTCAAAACTGGCCCAACACACACACACACAGGGAGCAAGCATGGAAAGTTGTGATGTAATGACGCCACAGTTCTTCTGCAGGAGAACACGTACATAACTGTGCACACGCACACACAGATTTGTAAACGTAGCTGTCGCGTCTGCAATCACCCTGATTGGTTTACACACTCTTTCCCTCCAAACTCTGGCGAGGCGAAGCAGCCGTCGCTGTAAACACTCACACACAAAAAACCCCAAACCAAAATTGGTCCCACAACATAACGGCTGATTTTACCATCGAGGTCACAGGCAACAAACTCTGATGTGAGCTGAAAACCATAAAGAGGTTTCTCTTAATGACAGTGGGCATAAAGTTTTTTTTTCTTGTTACATAGCAACTGGGGGAAGTACAAGCTGGCTATGGGAGCCGAAAACATCGCGAGGAACGCACCTTTTGAGCAGCGTGCGGGGGACAACCATGGGAATA
>NW_024584004.1:0-13862 GCF_018398535.1 Haplochromis burtoni
AACATGACCAGAGAAACCTGCCATAACATGGGGGAGGTTGAACAGACGACGCGGCGACGAACAAAGGAAGACTGAGGACTTAAATACACACATGGGGAAGTGGAGACACATGAGAACACAGCTGACTAGAAGGAAACATAATGACAATACAGGGGAGAGTAACACTAACTACAATGAACAAAGAACACCATACTCTTTCAAAATAAAACAGGAAACACAGAGACATGGAGATAGAACATGAACTTAACCTAACCAGAGACATGAAACATGACAGGTAGACACACGGACCAGGGAGAGATGACAAAAGGGACTAAGAAACCAAGGACTAAACTGCAAACTAGAAAACAACTAGATGCGTTAAACTACACATGTGGATACAAAAATATGCATTAGAACTTAAACCCTGGCCTCATGGCCCAGCACCGTGACATTCTTGGACTAATTCTGAAGTCTGTGTATGACGAGTTGTCCACAGAAAGTAAGAACATTAATGTGATGGTAAATCAACAGGACGCTTCAGTCAGAGCTGAGTGGTCATCAAACAACCACCAGTTACTTATAGAAAAAAACATTAATTATTAATTAATAAATAATTAATTGCTAATTTTAGAACATAATGCGTTTATGTTGAAATAAAACAAATTCACATGGATATAACCAAAGCGTCATGGTGGTGTAGTGGTGAGCACTGTCACCTCACTTTCCTGGTGTCTCTATGTGGCTTTCGTGTTTTTTCTTTGTGGCTATATGGGATTTGTTCTGCAATTTAGATTAACTGGTATTTCTAAATTGGTCCTAGTTGTAGATGCTAATTAGATACTGAGACAAGCTTTGTAAATTTCAGTCCATTCTAAACAACTTAAAGAAAGTGGAAAATTGTAAATTTCAGTCCATTCTAAACAACTTAAAGAAAGTGGAAAATTTAATAATCAAGACAGAGACAAAACATAATTTTTTTTAAAAAAAGGCATCCAAAGTCCAGTATGGATAATAAGCATAAGGTAGGGCTGTGAGAGCTTTATTAATGTCTCCCTTGTACGTGGCATAAAGATAATTTGTTAATTTTAATGACTACGTTTAATTAACTACATATTTGGATCTGACTCGATCTCACTAGAATCGATTCTCACATTAAAATATCGATATTTTAGTAATTTAGAGTAAATTTGTAGTTTATCATTAACAGGAACACAGTGGAAAGAAACTATAACATTCGGATTGTCTACATTCAAAGGAACTACTTCCTCTTCCGCCTTTCATAGTCATGTGCGAAATACGGCTGTATAAATGTCTCGCAGCCCCTTGGCGTGCGCACTCACAACAATGGCTGAGCGTAATTTTAGTCATGTGCAGACTTATTTTACCTCCACAAACAGCTGAGACGTGGTTTGCAATACATGTGGCAAAAAAGTGCTCCAAAGTAACCCTGACTCCCAAATTTGATTTCCCCTAACCCCTCCCTCATCCTAATTCTAATCTTAACCTGGGGGCCATAATACAAAACCCTCATCCTAATATTTACAGTTAACTACAATTGGACATGGACATTATTTACATCATAAAAATTGATTAAAAAAAAATTTATTTGATAAAAAATGATGTTTAGAATAAAAAAAAACGTGGAATCACGTAAAACATTAAAAACAGTGTTATTTCATGACATCATTTCACAAGAAACAAATACAGTTAAAAAGATTAAATATTAAAAACAGTGTATTGTAAAATGTTTAGAGTTCATATTTGAGGGTAATGGTAAAAAGGATTCACATGCAGAAGGTTAATACACGTTTTACAAAAGGAGAATTGGAAATGGATTGACAAAACATAAAAAACACACACAGTCAGTATAAAGGGAGGTGGAGTCAGCCAGGAGCTCATTCGGATTTGGAGCGTTGAAGAGTGAACATCTCTTACCAGCCACAGAACTGTGCATTACAGCCACATTTTTGTCAGCAGTTTCTTTGTGTGCCAAGCGCCTGAAGAAGAACCTTGAAGGGTCGAATCGTTGCGTGTACGGCACACCATTTTCTTGATCTTAATAATTAATTAAATAAAACTTTTAAAAAAAATTTTCTTTCTTTTTATTTTCTATATTTATTTCTCGCCTCATAAAAGCTCATATAAGAGTTATAATTACTTAGATAAAGGCGAACCCCAATCACAAAAACTACAACAATATACAAAACATAAAACACAACACAAACGCAAAAATTAACCAAAGACTGAGGACCCAACGGCGTCAGCAGGCTTTCCGGTAATCGTGACAACCAGCAGGGTGGGTTTCCTTCGGGAATAACAAACCCAACAGGGAACAAAAAAAAACTACACAAAAAAATTTATAAAACCCCCCCCAAAAAACAAAAACACGGCTCATTGGAAGAAAATGAGCAGAATAGAACACAGTAGGAAGAACCTTTCCCAAAACTTTTTCCGGGGTCAAACAGGGCAACCCGTTTGGAGGATGGACTCCGCCTCTCCTGTCTCTGTCTGGACAAAGGCTCAGTCATCCATTCCTACCCCTAACCCCACTTTTTCCACTTCTCTAGTTTTTTCCCTGCATATACCATGACCCTACTCTGGTTCCTTCATCCACTCTCTTTCTCATTTCCTCCAGTTTCTGGACCTTCTCTGTGTTTTGTTCCTCCTTCATCTTCTCAATCAGAAAGTCCAAGTGGACAAAAGTGGATGCTGAACCAGCTTTCAGAGCGATCTGCTCCAGTGTGACAAGTCGTTGGTAGCACTCACCAAGTAACTGTGACTTCTTTGCTGCCAGTTGGCTTATTTCCCCTTGAAGGTGTTCCAGAAGGCTCATCTGCTTTTGACTTTCAGACTTATTTTTTTCATACTTCTTTTTCATGTCTTCTGATGTCTGCCAGACTTTCCTTGTTTTCTGCACATATCTCCAATTTTCTTTCACATGATCTGATGCACGACACTTCCTGGTGCAAGAAGTGCAGTAGCCTCCTTTCATGACATCACACTGTCCAGGATACCAGGCCATTCTGCAATCCAAGTGACAGTTCTCCTGACAGTTTGTACAGCAGACAGTACCACTATAAAACACCAAACCCCACCACCCAGATTTTATATATTCTTTCTCTTTGTAAATCTCCAGAACTTCGACAGAGAAATTTTCATTGTTTTGCATCTCTTTTTTATGTTTCTCTAACACTTCTTGTCTCTGTCTGGCTTCGGTTTGCTTGAGTTCAACTTCATTTATTCTCTCTTTCAAGTTTTGTATGCAGGCTTTCAGTCTGTTGCGTTCACGTAACACTTCAGTTGTTACCACCAACTTTTCAGGTGCAGTTTTTTCTAGAAAAGCTGCGAGCTCATCCATTCCTCTCTCTGTTATTCTCCATGCTGTCTTCAAACAAGATTCATTTTTTTCTGTTCTCTCTTTGCTCTGTTGGTTATTAAACAGGAAGTGAACAGGCTCATTATTTCCATTTCTTGGACATTTAATTTTTGCAATTTCGAGAGCTTTGAGAGCATTTTCAGGTGTTACTCCATCTGAGTGTGTGATGAGAGCAACAATGCTTTTCTCCAGATCTTTTCCAAACAAAGACACCACTGAATCAAAGATGTACATCTGTCGGTCACTCAGTCGATTCTCACTTGCCTTCATCACCAGACCCACTGCATGAATTTTGTTAACTCCATCCTCTGATTGAAACAAGTCTAATAGTCTTTCACTGATGCTATCATCCATTTCAGTACCTCTGGTGTCTCCATATCCAGGAGTATCAATGATGGTCAGAGAGTAGGTCAGAGAGTAGGGCAGAGTTTTATCTTCAAAACCAAAGATGTCATACACGATCACATCTGATGTCTGACTTTCTGTCTGACTTCTCTTCTCCTCCTCTATAATCTGAAACCAGACTCCATCCTCAAACTGCACCCCATGGTAGTTGACAGAGCGTTGATCAGAGTAGATTTTCCTGCTCCGTGTTTCACCCAAGTAAGATGGTTTTATTTGGCTTGTTTGGATTTTTTTTTCACCAACAGTCATTCTTGTCAGTTCCAAACTTCTGTTTCTTTTGTTCTCAGCTGGTAGACAGCAGGAGGTCCTTTGATTCAGATCACTGTTGGAGATGATGTCTGGGTACTTGGAAGGAGTTATAAAAATCCTAAAAAGAAAAAGTTAATATTTTGCACTGTAATTATTTGAATTATGTTCCCACAATTGCTTGTTTTTTTGAGCAATCGATTTTGTTTTTAGATTAAAGAATTGTTTTTTAATTCTGTGGTGACAGTTTAAAAAAAAAAAAAAAAAAAAGAATACAGCAATAGTTTTCTTAACTTTTTTAAAAAAAATTGTGAAAATTTGTGTTACCTACCATGTGAACCAGCCTAAAACAGAAGGTTTCTCTCCATTGGCAGTACCATCATCTGCATTGGTGACAGGGACCCACGAAATGAAGCGACCCCTGAGCCACATCAAACCCAACAAAGTCACTGGACCGGATAGAGTTTGTGGACGAGTTCTTAGACGCTGCATAGGGCTTCGGTAGGCAGCGTTCAGCAGCCTGGTAATCATTCTTCTGGAATGGCCAGTTGATCCCAGCTGTCTCCAGTCTGCAAAAAATAAGAAAGTTATTGTCACGGCTCGTGGGGCAAACAGTGAGGAATTTAATGAAGGACCCAAAATGCAGGCAGCTTTCAGATGCAAGGGAGTTTTATTGGGAAGGTGAAATAAACAGACACGCAGTGGGCATGAAACAGAACCTGAGGATGCCTAAACTGGAGAGAACTAAATCCAACAGACTTGAAAGGGAGCTGCAGGGAGACTCGGGGAACCCACACAGGAGGACGCAGGGAAATGCACAGACAAACCAGCGATGAGCAGATGATACACACTATGGCCGTGTCCCAATTCAGGGTCTGCACGCTTGAAGTACGCGCACTACGCGTACTACGTACGGTGCGTACTATAAGTACGAGAAGTGCGGAAGTGAGAGGCTTGTGAAATGGGACGGTCTAGCCTTCGTCGCGCTGTTCAGGTTGCCTAGCAACCATGATACTAACCGCGAGAAACGTTACATACATGAAGGAGAAAGGAGATGTGACATAAATGAAGGAGAAAAATGTTTTGTTGGTCATTCATTTTTGTCATGACATCACTTTGATTAGTTGAGTATCTGAGGCTGAGACCACAGGACTGTAAAACATGATTGTTGGGCTTCATTTCTGTACTGAACAGTCATTTAAGATTAGTTAGTAAATAACAATTAGCTAATGTTGTTCATGAGACTAAAATCATCTCACTGTGGTAATGTAAATATAATATGGCCAATATTATAGTATTGTCAGATTATTATGAGTGATATATATATATATGTAGAGAGAGAGAGAGGCTTTAAAACCAAGTTAACGCTGAAAGTACAAACATCACTAATGTCACACAACTTTGCCGACATGTGGCCAACAGTAATGTTTTAATGTTCTTCGTTATTAAACATTCGCACATAAATAAGTGACATCATATTCAGTACTTACTTTTGACAGTTCACTCTTCGGCCGCTCCCTTCTGCCGTATTTTGCGGCAAAATTATCCACACCCACCGCCGCGCTATGAATTGTGGGATATATGGGACCACGAAGCGTGCACCGGACCACGCTTGATATTTGGGGAAATCGACGGCGCATTTGGAGTATGCATTTGAAGTACACTTCGAATTGGGACAGCCGTCGTCACGTGGCGGTGACGTAATCGCACTTAAAATGCGTACTTCAAGCGTGCAGACCCTGAATTGGGACCCAGCCTAGAAATACGCAGGCAGTCACAAGAGGGAACGAGGAACAGGTGGCAACACAGCTGGGACTGATTGGGGAAGACGAGACTAGGAAGTGAAACAGAATACGCTCACATGAGACACGCACCTTCACAATAAAAACGGAAATGTATGGAGACATGGTACAGACAGTAAACAGAGGGAACACAAAAACCAAACTAAAAAAAACAACTCTGTTACCGACACTGGACCGTGGCAGTTATCACCTTCACTGCCCTATTTATTAGCAGTTAAAGTACCTTAACTTTACCTCCAAATAATAATATTAATAATAATCCAAATAATTCTGTTTAAGTAAAACAAGAGAAGGCAAAACTCGGTTTGTGTATGCTTTTGAAGGGAGCACACTTTTCATAATATAACTTTTTTTCTGTAATTTAGAATAAATCAAAGGTACAAATCAATTAAACATTTATTTGGAATTACTTATAATTGCACCCTAAATTGAACAGAAACACATGACAGATGATGTAAAGCTATGATGTGTTGCCAACTGTATTATAAAATGTTATCACATCTTATATTTGACCAGTACTATGTTTAACTTTGTTTTACCCTTAATTAGGTATCGCCAGGCTTGCACCAAATAAATTCTCATTGTGTAGTGGAAACAGATGTCTTGTATCTTCTTAAGTATCAGCAAACTTTGGTCTGTGGAACTGAAATGTAAGAAAAGCATTTAACCATAAGTAACAGTGATAAGTGACAAATATGACAAACTTGCATCTTAAAAATAGTAACATAAACACACACTTGCAGCTTGTGATTGTAAGGGTATTCACTGATGTACAGTTATTCAAAATTGCAACACTGTGCAAAAATCTAGAGCCACCTCTCAATCATTTCTATCTTTTTAATTCCCTATATTCCAGACTTTGTCATCATTTTTCAAAGGTGGCCTCAAGTAATGAGGTGGCTGGTTTTTCACTTGCTTTTAACTTTAACCATTTTGACTTTGTTAGCTTCTTTTAAATGTCTGCATTCAGACTGCAGTGGTGTGACAAAGAACCAAAGTAAGGACTTACTTTAAACATTTAATAAATGATAATAACTTTTTATATAAAGGGTAAAATCTAATTTCAGTTTTTAAAGTAAATAAAACGTAATTAGTGAAATATTTAATTTGGTGATTTATTTAGACTTGTTCTTAAATAACCCTTTGCTACTAGAGTAGTCCGAGCGCTTTACACAATACACCTCATTCAACCATTGATACGAGCACTTTTTCCTATGCTTCAGTGAATTCTGTCTAACATTTACACCCTGGTGAAATGTAGGGTGGAGAATAACTTGGGCCAGCCAGGGAATGAACCACTAACCACCCAATTAGTAAATAACCTGCTATCCCCTGAGTTATAGCCATCCCCAGTAAGTAGCAATCAGGTTCATCAAGTCATTCATTTATAACTAAGTCTAGCTTGCGTGTTCCCATCATTTGATGTTATCTTACCTCCCGTGATTCTTTCAGGAACTTCTCTGATTCTGAAAAGGTGGAAAAAACAAGGAGCATTGAAAGTTAGGATCTCTTATACTACATCAGAGGAGGGACTAATGCTCTACATTCAAATGATTTCATTGAAATTCTAACCACAAGAACTCCTCCCTCCTGTCAGTATTTAAATTTTCCAGTTTTTCTTGTTCTACTCCTCCAACTGAACAAATGAACTCCACACAAATAAAGACTCCCACAAAGTTACACTCTATTAGTGTAACTCTGCTCGTTGTCGTTATGTTTTAATGATTTTTTTTTATTTGCCTGTTCTGTCCAGCTGTGCAGTAATCAGTGAAACGCTAAAACCACTGAAAACGCCGTTTACGTGTGGACGAAACAGCTGCGTTTTCAAAAATACCCGTGTAGGTGTGGACGTAGCGTAAAAGAGTTAGTAGTTTATTTTCTTACTACCTGTCATTTATTGCAGATTACTTGTATTTGCTTAATTGTTTACTAAATGTTTGAGGTGTGAAATAAACCGCAATGGAGCAAAATATGGGTGTGTGTGGTTGGAGGATGTGCTGGGAGGGCGCGAACATTTTTCCTGTAAAACAAAGGGGGGCCTAGCAAAAAAAGTTTGGGAACCACTGCTCCAAACCATCAACGTGTCTTGTAGACCCCATTCCTACAAAACTGCTCAAAGAAGTCCTGCCATTAATTAATTCTTCGATCTTAAATATGATCAACCTATCTCTAATAATCAGCTATGTACCACAGGCCTTCAAGCTGGCTGTAGTTAAACCTTTACTCAAAAAGCCATCTCTAGACCCAGCAGTCTTAGCTAATTATAGGCCAATCTCCAACCTTCCTTTCATATCAAACATCCTTTAACCCTTTAAGACCTAGCATAGAACCAAGTCCGCCAGAGCTTATATTATATTTTTACATCTTGTAGTGCCATTTTTGGGAGCATTTCAAGTTGATATACATCAATACAACCATTATAGCCAAAGTTTTAATAATATGTATGCATTAAGTGCATAGTAATTACATAAATTGCAATAAATGCAATAAACTACAAAAAAAATTGAAAATTGTTTTAGTTTTTTATATACTGCAGGAAAAACGAAAATAAATATTATAATGCAAATTTGCAAAAAAACAGCATATGCATCAAAATAAACTATTTCCAGCAGTGCAATATGAGTCCTAAGCATCCCAGAAACGACACAGAAAGTCATAAAGTCAAACATAACTTTTAAAAACACAGTATAGGCTCATAAGGCCCTGATGGTAAAAAACTACATTTCCTGCAACATTATCACAAATGTGGAAGCCAACTGCTCAGCCTCTGTGAGTGGTGGTGGTGGAGGACCCCCACCTGTTTTTCGGGCCTCCGCTTTTTTTTCTGTTGGCTATAACGGGTCACATTTGAGCATACAGAGTAAGCAAATATGTACTTGTAATGTGCTCAGATAATTTCAATAAGTGCTTACAGAGGGGAAATTAATGTAGCCTCTAACTGCAATTGATTTACATCGGACAAACAGACCAAGCACTATGGCTCATAATACAATTACACCTCACCTGTTTGGACTATATTTTTATATTTCATTTTTACTTGCTGCCAGGAACGTTTGGGGCCTGTTGGGTTGCACCTGCGCTCACATCACATCACAAAATAAAATGTATAAAAATAAAATAAAATATAATAAAATAACGTGTTAAATGGGTGGAAATCCCTAGATCAATGTTTAAATTAACACTCACGCATTGACTCTGTCGGCTATGTTTTGCCATGCATGCTCCCTTTGTTTTGCAGCTGAGGCTGTGTTACTTTTTTTCCGCAAAATTTGCATGTTATCGGCATATGCTGCCATCAGAATTTCGGCCTCAAGCGCTGTAAAATACATTGACCGCGCCTTCTTTCCCTCCGTCTCCATGGTGACTCGCTTAATCTGTGCTCCACTAATCAGGGCTTTATGTATCCTCGTGCGCGCGCTTAACTTGGGGTTAAAGCAACTCCGCGTTGATTGAACTAATTGTTATCAGCCTTTCTGAAACCGAATATTCCGAGTTGGACAGTTCGGGGTTACTCAACCCTGAGTATCGTTTTTCACTCTGAGTTTTCTAAACCGGCTTCCTGAAATAGGGCCCAGGGCCCTATTTCAGGAAGCCGTCATGGTGACTCAGGAAGCGAGTCACCATGGAGACGGAGGGAAAGAAGGCGCGGTCAATGTATTTTACAGCGCTTGAGGCCGAAATTCTGATGGCAGCATATGCCGATAACATGCAAATTCCGCGGAAAAAAAGTAACACAGCCTCAGCTGCAAATTATGGATTGTGCTGAAAAACGGTAACGTTCACACAGAAAATCATCAGGAAATGATAAAATGTCCAAACGCGCTCTAATCACTCTCTCCCGGCGGAGAGCTCTGCGGAGAATTTGGGCTTCAACATCTACTGGCTCTTCAAGGAAGGAGCACGCCATGTCTGACACTTCCTACAGTCAGGTTTCCGACAAAGAGGCGGAGAAGGTCAGGGTTAGTTGAAGTAAACCTGCTAGGGGGCAGGTTAGCTTCACGGAGTGTGTCGTCATAGTAACTCACTCAGAATTAATCTAAACTCGCTTTGTGAAACCGAAAACCCAGAGTTTTCGTTAACTCAGGGTATACTTACTCAGAGTTTGCACTAAACCGGCTTCCTGAAATAGGGCCCAGAGGATCCTTTAACGAATATATCTTTTAAAACTCTGAGTCAATTACATTTAAATGGGTAATATTACATTCACAATACTTTCATTTTAATTTTCACTTAATGTCATTCACAATATATTTTAAAGATGTCTAAAATATTTGCAATGTAAAAGATATAAAATGATTCCATGGAAAGTACAATACCTTACAGTGTATACAAGTATGACTAGGTCATTGAATCAGTGTCTGTTGTGAGTCTCAAGTAAGTTGCCTGCAATGATATTTAAGGTCCAGCAGGTGTCAGTATGGAGCAAAACAGCAACACTGTGTCGACACAGTATCGATACAGTTTGGGGAATGTGCTGAAACGCTTCACGAGGCCTCATCTACCCATCACTAGTAATGATCCTGACTAAATGTTCTCTGACCACTGCATATCCTATTGGGTTGTCTGGGTTGCGGGATGCCGAACTATCCACAAACACCACCGGAGTAGAGCTTGCCAGTGGTGTGTCCTGTAGGTCAGGTCTGGAGGAGCAGATTTCAGAAAGCAGCTATAAAATCTTGTGGTTCATCATCTGCTTCTGTGTGGAGAAGTGAAACTGGGTTTAGCATATCACATCTTTTACTGTGAAATGTAATCTTTCCAGTAATACAATATGTTACGTCCCCATGAAGGAGGTCTAGGGGTGTGTGTGGGGACTGGTAACAAATGGGTCCAGAACAGAATGAAAGGAACAGACAGAAGTTTTTAGTAAATAAAATAGTTTTTATTATAGATAATCTTAACTAAAGAGCCAGCAATGCCGTTTTACCAATAACTCTAGAAAAAGAAAAAGGTCGCAACAACAAAGAACAAAACTCCACACCATGAGGCACTTCCGGGGGCCCACAGGCCCACCCTGTCACTAGCAGCAAGCTCCACTGCTACTGAGGCCCACAAGCCCACGATACTCACATGAAGCAGCTACTCTCACCACTGCTCCTACAACTCCACACCACAGGCAGGACAATCTCATAACAGGACCTCTTTCGACACCTAGAACACAATGTGGAGACACCAGAGAAAACCACCCTCCCACATCCAGTTCATCCCCAGCTTATACAACCTCAGAGAGGTGATTTCTGACTGGGCCCAGGTGGTAAACGAGGCCAATGAACAGCATCTGTGTCCTGGGGAGAGAGGAGAGTGAGAGAGAGACAGAAGGGTGGAGCAAGCAAAGAGGAGGAGGCGGAGAGAGAACACCACACCCACACAAAGGCAGTTTCAGGAGGCCCTGATATGGCTGTGACACATAACATAGGAGCAGCTAATAAATGCTTCCCTTTCAGCTGTTTCTGCTGCATGCAGGTAGAGGACGGCCTGCTGGTCCTTGTCACTCCCCGTGCTGCTGTATCGAAACAGAGCTTAAGTATCCACCTTTTTCATCCACTGTCTGGGTGAAACGTTTATTAGGATATGATAATCCTAAAGTTAGTGCAGTCTGTAGTGCAAATTTTAAGTCATGGAAAGCTTTCTCTGCATAATGAGTCTGCTGTGATCTATGCAAATTGTTGTAATTCTGCCAAACCTCTTAAATTAACACAGAAACATCTGCACTTCAATCACATATAGATTGGTGGATTTATTATCTGTCATCATATCATTATTTTTCAAATACTCATGGACCTAAATGAACAGCTATGATTAAAAGCAGGCATGGTGATGTAGTAGTTAGCACAGTGACATTTCTTTTCTTGATATCTGTTTTCCTGTGTGCCAAAGCACCTACTGTAAGATATATTAAATCATTTTAAACTTCTTTTTTTATTAGTAGATTAGACCTGCGCATTGACCAAAATTTTGGACAAACATCATCTAATACCGGCCCTGGTGACTTACAGTGTCACCAGGTATGGCATTTATACAAGATTAGTGGGAGAGAGACCCTGGCAACCCTTTACCTCTGTAACAAAGCGCACGCACGCACGCACACACACACACACACACACACACACACACGCGCAAGCACGCACACACACACATAGAGGATAGAAAGCGACAGCAAAAGGAGGAAGAGAGAGAAAGAAAGAAGGGTGAGTCTTCGTATTTTATTTAGCTTATTATCATTCCTCAGTTTGATCAAAAATCAAGTTACGACTCCTTAATAAAACTCACAGTGCATCTGATAAAGAACTTCCTCTGAAAACATTAAAAAGAATACAAACATCATTTCTTCGACGTCATCTTTGTTATGGAAAATTTGTAATTTATTTTATTCACATAAAAAGGAAGTAGAGCATTTTTTTTTTAATAACCACGAGTTTAAAAAACAGTCTGATATTGTGGAACAGTTCTTTATAAAGCCCTCCCCATTTGTCGATTTGACAGGAAGGTTTTTTTTTAATTTTCCATTGTGTCTGTGCCTGTGAAACGTCTCTTTCAGACTCACCGATGGTCACACAGCAGTAAAATGCCTGAAGCTGAAATAGTTTATTCTGATGTCAAATTTAAAAGAGGGACGATGGAAACCAAAGGTGAGTTGATTTATTTGTGTACTTATGAGTTATATTTAATATGCATACAGCTTAATATTATTGGCTTTTTGTTAGTTGGAATATTAATGGGTTACACTTTATAATGTGGCTTAATCACCCTGTACTTCAATGCAATTTCAATGGATTTTTTAAATTACAATTTTATATATATATTATATTTATGTCCAAATACTTAAATGTAGGTACCCTAGAACAAGGGGGTAACAAGTTAGGTTATTACAGGAAACAAAGAAAGGATTACTTACAGTGTAATCCTAAGTACAAAGTAAGTAACTTAAGTAGTGTATAATTGGTACCCATGGTACGTTTTTGTTGAAAAATACAATATTTCCCCATCTTACATTGAAAATATGCTGTACTGTACGGGGGTGGAGCCCACATTGCTCCTGCCTTTTTATATCTTTATATTTTTGTATCTTTATTTAATGTTCATTATGTCGATGTGGATGATGGATGCTCAGTTATTTAGTTGTGCTTTTATTATATCAATATAAATGTGAGAACGACTGTTCTTCGTAATGTACAAGAAAAAAATAACTGCCATCAAAATGTGTAGGCCTATGTGGTCTTTTAATGATGGAGCCAAGTCTAACTTTTTTCCTTTCACATTCACTGTTCAAACATAACATTAACAATAAAATGTTTTAAATCACTGTTGTATGCCTGCCTGTACTATAAAGTGGGCTAAAATGAAAAGAACATGCAACATGCACATCAGCTCGAGCATAAAAGGACATGTCCTCAAATGAGCACTGTATACATGATGTAAGATGTGAAAATGTTCTTTTTTCTGCAAAAATTGTTACACTGTATTGTAAATGCACCAACTACATACTTAATTAATTAATTTTTTTACAGAAAATTTATTTCTTTGTTTTTTCATTTTCGGGGAATTATGTCCTTAGGATCTAATTATAGTGGACCTTTGAATTTAGTGTGAATATCATTCTTTTTAAACTTATATGTTATCAAAAGTTAACAGAAATTCACGTGATACTGAGCAGCAATCACATTTTACGTTGTAGGCCCAGAGGCTGTTTCCTCTTTGGCTGATTTGACTTACTCAGATGTCAGGATCTCACAGACAACTTCAGAAGAGCTGCCTGGTAGGTAAAGAGCAGTAATGAGCAGTTTTTCTCTCCTGGTTACATTTTTCTCCCTGTGCTCAATTTTTTCTGCCTAAGTCAGCCAAGGATTTTATTTACAAGCTTCAGTTTAATTCGGGTTTATTTACATAGCACCAAAACAGTAGCCTCAAGGAACTTTAATCTATAAGGAAGGGATGTCGATCTCACATCTTGGTGATATATGTGTTCCATTTGAATGTTTAGACGGCTCTCAACAAAATTTGAAGAGCACAAGGTCAAAGGTCACCCCAGAGAGACTGGCCCTGCTGGTTCTCAG
>NW_024584004.1:15186-21476 GCF_018398535.1 Haplochromis burtoni
AGATTTAATGAAAACAATGTAGAAAACCATCGGGGTAAAAGAATGAGTTGGAGGCCGAGGTTAACAGGTTATCTCTGAAAGGAAATTTAAAAAGTCCTGCAGGGGAGGAGGGAGAGAGAGAGAGAGAGAGAGAGAGAGAGACACAGAGAGACACACACACACAGCTGTAACAAAAATAAATGTATGATTAGTTTTACTTCTTCAAGCACGGATAAATCCACCCAATCATAAAGTCCTCGTGTTTATCTAAAGAGTAAAGTACATCATTTATAGTTTATTTATTTGTTTATTCAGAAACAACTGGACTAACTCTGGTCATGTTGAAGCCTCAGCTTGACAAACTATCCACAGAGGAACATAAAAGGTAAGTACATGCATGTAAATATACAAAGAAACAAGAAAATAACTTAAATGTAGAATTAAAAGGAAGTAGAAAAAGTTCAAGATTCAAAAAGATCTGTGTGATCAGACAACCATCAGTTTGAACAAAAGAAAGAAAGACAACCATTTAAACAGATGACTGAGGTATCAAGACAGAAATAAATGAGGAAGTGACCATGACCATGTGTGAAATGTTACCACTGATACCAAAATGTCGGATGTTTCCTGTTGGTTTAAAGTGTTTGTGCCTCTTACATATGGCAGCATGAGAAACTTTTATCCTCTTCTATCTGATCTAAATACACTACAGTGTGTTAGAAAAGTCAAAAAGTTGAGCATCTGATTCAAATCAGATGTTCAGAATTATCCTAATGTAACCCAACACCGACTTAGTTGTAAGGTAAGAAAAAGAAAACACGAGCCAGTTGTAGTCATTAGAAAGCTAACACTTATTTATAACCTGGGATCTTCATAGTCCTTGAGTTTGACCTGTTTGCTGTGCAAAGTTCCTAGTTTGAGTTCATAGTTAGGTTTTCTGTTGTAAGTATTTTACGTTTTGGAGTGTTTCCAGTTTTCTGTGAATACTCAGTATTTCATTTTTCACCTTGCCTGTTCATCCTTCTCATGTTTGTTCTTTGTGGTATTCTTAGTTCAGATGGATATAAAAATGAGATACAGGAAACAGACGAACCATAAACTCTAACAAAGACTAAGCTCATCATGGTAACGATAGCTACCCGTAGGTACAACAGGATGAAATTTTAGTATTTTTAAAATGTTCACATATGTAAAGTGTGTGAAATGTGTGAAATCATACATTCTTCTGTTTGACAGGCAGGTATTTTTATATTGCTTGACACTTTACTTTGTGATTCGCTGATAGTCACACAGAAGTAAAATATCTGAAGATGAAGTCTTGTACTCCTGTACAATGAAACTGAAAAGATTTAAAAAGACAAGTGAGGGAAACTAATGGTGAGTCTATCCATCATTATGAATTACATATCATTAAGAAACACTTTGCAGGTTTATTCTATAAGACAGGGTATTGAAACAGGAGGAGATTAAACAATTAGTTACAATAAATTCAGAAGAGATCAAAAGAATTCAAATCACAAGCCTTTTGTTCTTATCAGCCACAGTGCATATAACCAGTAACACTTGTTATTTGTGGAGCAGTCATTTATGAAACCCTCCCCATTCGTCTGTTTAACAGGAAGTTTGTTTATGTCTACATCTCGTTGAACTCTCTTTGACTAACTGAAGGTCACAAAGCAGTAAAATGTCTGAAGATGAAGTACTGAACTCTATCGTAACCTTTAGATGGAAGAGGGAGGCCAACAGTGAGTCTTGTCTACTTATCTATGAGTGATACATATGAGATATATAAGAAAATTCTCCTTCTACACTTCTTTTTGTTGAAGCTAGTCTGCTTGTGAATTGAAGGCGTTATTAGCAGCAAACAGTAACTCACTTCAAAGTAAGCAGTCATTTCTGGCTTCATGTTTTTGCTGCAGAGGGTTACACCACTCATGCAGACTTAAGGATCTCAAAGTTTCAGCCGCCCGCAAAGGAGCTGCCTGGTAGGTAAAGAGCAGTAATGAGCAATTATTGTTATTAATGTTTTTCTGTGCTTGGTTTCATTTACCTATCTCAGCCAAAGAAGTTATTTCAAAAGCTTTAATTGAGTTGAATTCAATTCTATTTATGTTTATTTACATAGTCACAAAAGACAAGAACTGTTACCTCAAACCACTTTATAACATTTCAGTATTTATTCTGTTCAATCGTACAATATTAAAAGACAAAATAACAAAGGAGATTCATAATATCAGGACTTTCACTGCCCTGTTAAGTAATTAGTTTGCATGATGTTTGGTGAAGATTTGGTAGAAATATCACCACAGAATACAAACGCCAAAAACAAAAATAAGTTATCATATTATTATCTGCACAAAGTAACAAAGAATTCAATCATGCATTCATATTATTGTATCAAAAACCTGTACATATTTATGCTCATATGTCACATCTTGGTGATATATGTGTTCCATTTGAATGTTTAGAGGCCTCTCAACAAACTGTGAAGAGCACAAGGTCAAAGGTCACCCCAGAGAGACTGGCCCTGCTGGTTCTCAGTGCTCTTCTGGCTGCTGCTGTTGTTGCCCTCTGTGTTACCAGTGAGTGTGCACAATTTTCTGATTAAAAAAATGATTTTTCCCAGTAATGTTTGCAGCATAACTAAAACTAATTTAAGAACAATTCATTAATGATTTGACTTCAGTTAGAGTTTTGTTATGTTCTGCAAAAAAGCCATAAAGACTTTAATCTACGTTTCCTTTATGGTACAAGAAAGAGACTCTGAAGCAAAGCCATGCAGCACGGTGCAGCCTACATGTCCACAACCTCCTGAAGTTACAGGTACATAAGTTGTGGATTTATTCTTTTAAACATTTGTTTCCTCTGATGATGATTAAAGAAACACTGATGGACTCACAGAAACAGTAACTTAGTTTGTACCTGCAGGACAGAAGGAGCTTCCTGCTGCCTTCAAATCACACAAATATGAACAGTTTCTTCCACCTGACTGAAATTTCTGCTTTAATATCTTCAAAGGTGATCCATGTTCTAAATGTGAAGAAGGCTGGGAGCAACATGGAGGGAAGTGTTATTACTTCTCTACCAATAAATCATCCTGGATGAAGAGCAGTGATGACTGTATAGCTAAAGGAGGAGACCTGGTTAAGATAGACAGCAGAGAGGAGCAGGTATAAAAAACTGCTGCATGTTTTGGTTCTCACATATTTAACCACATGTTTACATTTCTTTAGCAAAGAGAAGTGTCACAAAATATTTTTGATCAACTTTTCCTGTTTAGGAATTCCTGTGGAAAAAAGTGAGACGCATAATGAAGGATCATGAAGACAAGTTCTGGATCGGACTGACAGACTCAGCAGAGCAGGGCAGATGGTTGTGGGTGGACGGATCACCACTGAACAAAAGGTTTGATTGATGTGGGGAAAAACAATCCCATTTTCAAAATTAAAGTTAGCAGCGTTTACTGAGACAATTCTTTTTGATCTTCATCTCCTAGTTTATCTTATTGGAACTACAATGAGCCAGATAAGTGGAGAGAGGACGACTGTGTAATGATGGGTGATAAAGGTGATCGTTACCAGAAGAGTTGGTCTGATACATCCTGCAAAGTGTCTCGCAGAAGTATTTGTGAGAAACCAGCAGCGAAATGACAGAATAAAACTGTATGTGTTATATTTTTATGAGATGTGTTTATTGAGGTAATGTTTTGCTGCAGCAGTGTTTACATCTGTGAAATAATAAAAGATTGTTCCTTGTTTTTCCTTGTTTTTTCTTTTAAGAATTAAAAAAAAATCACAGCTCACACCAATGTGTGTGGTGCCGAGAAGGTGTTTGTCCATTTATTCACCGCAAAATGACAAAATGTATATGTTATGATCCAGACGGTCTTGGGGTGAAGGGGTAAGATTTAATGAAAACAATGTAGAAAACCATCGGGGTAAAAGAATGAGTTGGAGGCGGAGGTTAACAGGTTATCTCTGAAAGGAAATTTAAAAAGTAAGAGTCTAACAACAAGTCTGGTGCACATCTGCTGCAAAAACACACTTTCTGGATTCCCTCCCAAGCAGGAGCATCATGACGACTAGCGGTCCTCCTCTTACATCCACAGACACCCTTGAATGGTGTAACTGTCGCCTTTGCCCATCTCCCCTTCCTCTCTAAAAGGTGCACCTGTAATCCTGCAGGGGAGGAGAGAGAGAGAGAGAGAGACAGAGAGTGACTGACGCACACACACACAAACACACTGCTGTAATATAAATAAATCTATGATTAGTTTTATTTGTTCAAGCACGGATAAATCCACCCAATCCTATAGTTGAGCATGCATGAGCAACTATCCACAGAGGAACATAAAAGGTAAGTACATGCATGTAAATATATAAAGAAACAAGAAAATAACTTAAATGTAAATCATGAGGAAGTAGAAAAAGTTCTGTGTGATCGGACAAGCATCAGTTTGAACAAAAGAAAGAAAGACAACCATTTAAACAGATGCCTGAGGTATCAAGACAGAACTAAATGAGGAAGTGACCATGACCATGTGTGAAATTTTAACATGTGGTTAGCTGATACCAAATGTCTGATGTTTCCTGTTGATTTAAAGTGTTTGTGCCTGTCACATTTGGCAGCGTGAGAAACTTCTATCCTCTTCTATCTGATATAAATACACTACAGTGTGTTAGAAACATGTATTTTATAAACATTCATTTAAAGCATTGGCTCTTAAGCAATCAGAATATGATATTCCCAGTGTTTAGAGACACGATAAGGATGGTGGGGACAATTCCTGGATTGTATTCTCAGACTCATCGTAAGAGGGCAGATGGTTGTCCAATTTGAATTCTGAAACACATTTTTCCTCAATAGCTGTGTCAGCATTAGTTCATAGTTTTATTTTGTAGAGCGGTAGCTACATGGACAGTTGAGATGGGATTAATCATGATGGTTGGGACTGTGAAAGTACCTGGATCAAAGAGGGAGATCAAGGCCTCAAATGCTCGTTTCATATATGTCATGGTCCTAGGTCATTGATTCAATGCTTTAAATTTATGAACTTCTTGATTAATTATTATGGTGTTTCTGGAGCGACTCATATTTCCTAATTTAGTTTTGCTTATATTTATTAGTTTTTCTTTCTACCTGTAGTTCTGGTTTAGTTCCCTTAGTGTTTTCCTTCCCTGTGTGTTGTTTGCAGTGTTTCCTGTGTTTATCACTCTTGTTGTCATGTCCCATCTATTATAGTCTTCTTCTCTGCATTTAGCACACTCTATAGTCTCCCTCGCCCTCTTGGTGGTGTCTCTGTATTTCATCTCCCTTGCCTTTTCCGGTGTTGCTCTCCTTGTGTTTCATCTCATCTCCACAGTCTGTCGTGTATTTCACGTCTTGTTTCTTATTCCCTCCCCTATTGTTAAGCTCAAAGTGTTTTATTTTGAAGCTACCTTGTCTCATGTGTGTTATGTTCAGTTTCGTCGTGCAAATTTCCTAACAGACATATTTCGAAGTAACCAGCAGCAACTAGACATTGCACAAGCTTCAAACACTTCCTTTGTGGTCATGTGTCTATAAATGCCCTGCATGCTGTTTGTTCTTTTTTCAGTGCATGATTCTTTTCTTTTGTTTGTTGTCCCCTCTCATGGGTACCAAGGCTATTTGAAGATAAGAACTGAGAAATGAGAAATGAGACTGAAGAAGAAATACTTAAAGCATCATGGGATGCAGTCAGTCGCCACTCAGTGGTTATTGTCCGGCATGTTCGTACCTTCACCTGCCTGTCCTCCTGACCGCCTAGATTTCAGAGAAACCGCCTATCATCCTCTTCGTCTCCCTGAAATCCTCTCCCGCGGGCACTCCTTCCTCCGGTTTAAACGGTCCCGATTACGGCGTCCCCGTGTCGTTTATTTCCCAGTCTCTTCTATTTAGCGCCAAAGGAGCGTGTTCTCTTTGGTTATTCCGGGTCACCTTTGCTTGAAAACTAAAGTTTGTTTTGTGTGCATTTCTGCGTATTGTGTTTGCTTTTGGGTCCAGCTTGCGTGCTAGAACTACGGTTCATGACACTTTTAGGACATCCTGATAATAATGAATTACAGTAGTCCAGCCTGCAAGTAAAAAAAATGCATGAACTAGTTTTTCAGCATCGCTTTGAGACAGGATAATGAGACATACACAAGAGATATTGTGCAAATGGAAGAAAGTAGTCCTACATATTTGTTTAATATGTGCCTTAAAGGAAATGACTCAAATATTCCTCACAGTGTTATTAGAGGCCAGGGTAATGCCATCCATAGTGAGTATCTGGTGAGACACCATGTTTA
>NW_024584004.1:21501-27444 GCF_018398535.1 Haplochromis burtoni
AAAAAAAAAGAAAAAAAAAAAAAAAAAGGGGGAAGGAAAGAAAACATGAGTTTTATCTGAAGTTAGAAGCAGAAAATTAAAGGTCATCCAGGTCTTTATACCTTTAAGACATTCCTTCATTTTAAGTAACTGGTGTGTGTTGTCTGGTTTCATGGATAGATAAAGTTGGGTTTCATCTGCTCAGCAGCGAAAATGTTATGCTATGCATGTATTGTTTTCTATACACACAGACAGTGTAGAAATTTAGTCACTGTGTGGTTTCAGTGGACGATTGCGACAAAAAAAACACAAATTTTTTCCGTTGTGGTTCTGGTTTAGTTCTCTTAGTATTTACCTTCCCTGTGTGTTGTCCGCAGTGTTTCCTGTGTTTGTCAGTCTTAGTCTCTGCGTTCAGTTATTCAAAGATAAGATGTAGGGCTGTACTTCAGGTCTTCTCTCCATTCTTTAACTTGAACAGGAAGTTTGTATTCTCCATCATAAAGGTTTGAACAACTTTTTGAAGCCACAAAAGTGTAAAGGAAAATATTTATGAGTGTAGATGCTGACCGAAGATATGCAAATTTGACAAGAAAGGGGAACCAACATGACCCCCCCCCACCCCAAAACTATAGTATTAAAAAACTGACATTCAAGGAAATACTAAACACAGCACAGAATTAGAACATAAATACTTCTTAAATTGAAGAGATTAAATCATTGTTATAATAATGATAATAAAAATAAAATTGAAAAATATTGACTGAAAAGTTGTTGGCTTTATATCGTACAGCCTTTTCAGTATTTGGCTTAAGAGAAAGTTGAAAACAAATGACAAAACAGTAAAAAAAAAAAAAGTTCAGACAAAATAGTATTCAAAGCTTATTAAAACCACACTGAGTAAAACAAAATTGCTTCCTTGCTGAATTTTGTGACTCATGTCTTGGACTGACAGATGAGGTGGTTCTTGTCCACCACCTGCTTTCTTCTGGTCCTGAATAAGGCCTATGGGATTCGAGGAGTAACAAAGTTATAACCAGGAAAAGAAGAAGCCAAACAGAGCAAACTGTGAAAAATGATAGTGTTATGGCGGTGTAGGCCAGAGTGTGAGAGTGGAACCAAAAGAACATTTAGGTGGAGGTACTGTACCAGACTGAATATCAATTGGAGATAAAGTATCCGAATTTCAGGCAGAGTGATCCAGCGATTCTATATAACGAAGGCAGAGAGGCAGGCAGGTGAAGTTTGGAAACAGACATAGTATGAGTTGTGGCTGAGATTGCACAGAGAAAACATGGAAATGTATTTTATTTTATCTATTGGTCACATGTTATGGTAATATTGCTTTTTTGTCACTTAATTGTACATGTGTGGGACAGCATTCAGCTACAACTTGCACACAGTTAGGCGTTGTGAGACAATTGAAGACACACAGTGGGGGGATTCAGCTGGTTGTGAAGCCTTTTGTTTTTATATCTCTCAGGAGGGGGGAAAAGGCAGGGAGCGGTCTTTAGGTGACACTGTAAGAGGAGAAGAGGAATGAAAGGCCAAGCACTAACGTAGGCTGGCAGACCCCCAAAGTTTGATTCTGTTCATCTGGATGTAGTGTTTTCAGTGGGAGAAACATTTTGTCATTCATCCAAGTTACTTCTTCAGTCGGACTTGGATGAGTGAGTGAGTCTGACACTTAGATGTGTGACGAAACGTTTCTTCCTCTGAAAACGCTACGTTCAGTTGAACAGAATCAGACTTTGGGGATTTACTTTACTGAATGATTGAGCATGCATCAAGATGTAGGTAGGTTAGCAGACTATCTGGCGAAGGCTAGTTGTGTGCGCTGGTGTTAAATAAAGCTGGCTCAATCATCACCAGGTGTGGATACTGGGTGAGATGATGATGATGACTCCAGAGGTGGAGACCACAGCACTGTAGAAAAATACTGCCACTCACCCGAACAATGACAAATAGTTTAATTTACAAGGACTCAAGTCAAGCCCCAGATATTTCGGAGGCGGGAACAACAAAAGTAAAAACGCAAAGAAGATGTTGTGTTGTTGTGGGCTGTGTCCCAATTCAGGGTCTGCACGCTTGAAGTACGCATTCTGAGTGCGATTACGTCACCGCTACGCGACAACGGCTGTCCCAATTTGAAGTGTACTTCAAATGCATACTCCGAATGCGCCGTCGATGTCCCCAAATATCAATCGTGGTCCGGTGCACGCTTCGTGGTCCCATATATCCACACACACAATCCACAATCCATAGCGTGGCGGTGGGTGTGGATAATTTTGCCGCAAAATACGTCAGAAGGGAGCGGCTGAAGAGTGAACTGTCAAAAGTAATTACTGAATATAATGTCACTTATTTATGTGCGAATGTTTAATAATGAAGAACATTAAAACATTACTGTTGGCCACATGTCAGCAAAGTTGTGTGACATTAGTGATGTTTGTACTTTCAGCGTTAACTTGGTTTTAAAGCCTCTACTTCTAAAAATATATATATAGTCTTAATCTTACAGAGAATGTGATATTTATTGGTTTTAAAGCCTTTAAAATATATCAATAGTCGACCTTAATCTTACAGAGAATGTGATGATTTTGTGGATAATTAAAGTCAGTCATATATCCACAAACACAACAAGCTGAAAGTCAGTGATGCTGCTCGGTTTGCAGTCCTGAATATCACGGCACAAGCAGGATTCACTGCACTGTTAATGTTAGCTATGTTATATTGCTGCCTCTGTTCGGTGGTGTCGAGCCAAACGGACTTTAACGTGTGTTTGAACGAGCTGACGGTTCACTCGTTAAGCTGAAAGAAAGATGCTTTAATCACAGGAGTCACACATGTGTCCACTGTACCATCTGGAACTCTTCTTGTTTAGCACTCGTAATAACACAAACACTAAATCCTCCTTCTCTGGTGCTGTTGTGTAGCAGTGTGTACACCTGAGACTGTCACCTGTCTGTCCTGCACTCTCTCTCTGTTTCTTTCTCTCTGATTGTGGAATAAAAGTATGAACATGTGTTTATAAGTTACACTTGTGTTTGAATCCTGCAGCTTATCACACATTTGATTTCCATGTGTGACAACTGCAAGTGTCCAGAGTGAGGACAGACTGAGGGACCCACTGCTGCACATCATCTGTGAGGCTTTGCACCCTGATGATCCACCAGGACAAACTCAGCAGTGTGTGAGGAAGAGGAGGAGGAAGAGCCAGCAGCAGCTGACAGATGGAGAGAATAGACAGAATATTGTCCATATTATATTTACATTACCACAGTGAGATGATTTTAGTCCCATGACCAACATCAGCTAATTGTTATTTACTAAGTAATCTTGAAATGACTGTTCAGCACAGAAGTGAAGCCCAACTATCATGTTTTACAGTCCTGTGGTCTCAGCCTCAGATACTCACCTAATCAAAGTGATGTCATGACAAAAATCAATGACCAACAAAACATTTTTCTCCTTCATTTCTGTCAAACAAAGCTGTATGTAACATTTCTCGCGGTTAGTATCATGGTTGCTAGGCAACCTGAACAGCGCGACGAAGGCTAGACCGTCCCATTTCACAAGCCTCTCACTTCCGCACTTCTCGTACTTATAGTACGCACCGTACGTAGTACGCGTAGTGCGCGTACTTCAAGCGTGCAGACCCTGAATTTGGACACAGCCTTGGCACGATCTGTTTTGTTTGGATCGCAGCACAAAAAAGTCTAACAGTGTCATCTTCCTAAAGCTTTTCTGTTCAGACATTCCTGGAGACAAGATTGAGAAACCTACTGAATCTGAATTGGACTGAAAGATGGTAGTGCAGGATTCTTGAACTTCAGGCCGTGAGGGCCAGTGTCCTACAGGTTTTAAATGCTAAATGGCCTGTATTTGTATAGCGCTTTTACTAGTCCCTAAGGACCCCAAAGTGCTTTACACGGTCAGTCATCCACCCATTCACACACACATTCACACACTGGTGATGGCAAGCTACATTGTAGCCACAGCCGCACAGAGGCGAGGCTGCCGGACACTGGCGCCACCTGGCCCTCTGACCACCACCAGTAGGCAACGGCTGAAGTGTCTTGCCCAAGGACACAACGACCGAGACTGTCCGAGCCGGGGCTCGAACCCGCAACCTTCCAATTACAGGACGAACTGCCAACTCTTGAGCCACAATCGCCCGTTTTAGATATCACTCTGGGTCAACACACCTGAATCAAATGATTAGATCATTACCAGGTTTCTGGAGAACTTCAAGACTTATTGAGGAGGTAATTTAGCCATTTAAATCAGCTGTGATGGATCATGACACATCTAAAACCTGCAGGACACCGGCCCTCGAGGCCTGGAGTTCGAGACCTCTGCCATAGAGGGCAGATGGTTGTGGGTGGATGGCGGAGCAGCAACTGGACACCAACAATTTAAATGGAACAAATAGTGAATATACTGGAGAGGACTGTGAACAGTTCATGGCCAGAAGTGTTGGTTTAAATCATCCTTCACAGAACTATTTGTGAAAAACCAGCAGTAACTGGACAACTTAAATCTATGTGCCTGAAACTGAGTTCAGCCTGTAAAATATGAGCAACATTTGCTTAACAAAGTACATATGGCTGCTGTGTGTGCTAAACGCAAACGCACACACATTACATTATCACAGCAACATCTCTTTGCGAAATATGTTCGTATGGCTATGTTTAGATATGTTTTCTCAAATTTAAGACCAATGTTTGTGTTGTTTTTCATCTAACAGTTATGTTAAAACACCAGCTCATCCAATCAACAGTTCTTTTTTTTCTGCCTCGACCTGCTCACTTCTTATTTGAAACACTTGTGTTGTTTTTTAATAGCAATCTGAGAGAACTCAGATGTTTTGTATGTGAGAAGGCAGCACACTAGACCACCGGGCACACATCTCAACAACAAATCAACAACTTTGCCTTAGTTAATAATAGCAGTTACTCTTGTGGGAGGAACAAGATGATCGATGATGCCTCCTCCATCCGCTTTAGTTTAGGGAAGTTGTTGTTTTTAAAAGCTGTGAAACATGAAGTTGTCATCTAGTACTTATTACAAGCCTACGGTAAGGTGTAAGGAAAGAATTAGAATGAGGACCAGTGATTATCTACATCCATATTAAATGCATAGTAATAGAATAAATAACAAAAAGAGTTTATCTGAGTAATTTATCAATATTTTGTTATGTTTTTGTGATTCAGAGACATTTGGACGAACACTGCAGTCAGGATTTTGAAGCCTCAGCATGATGAGCCGTCCACAGAGCTACATAGAAGGTAAGACCAGTAACCCCTTAAAATCGTATGAAATCATTGCCATAAAATTCTAGTTATTTTGAAACTTGAAAGTTTATTTAACCATCTGACAAATTTGTTTAAAAAAATTCCATGTATGATTTTTAATTTGCATCATATTTGCTACACCTCGCTAGCCGTGACAGAATAAGGTTTGTATACTGAAATAGAACAACATTAACTCTACATGACCTAAAAATATTCCAAGCCCACGTTAATTCTTTACTCATCCACGCATTCTCTTACAAGGTGAGGGACAAGGGGCGCCAGTCATTCTTTAATCACATCAATTTATTTTAGTCCTTGCAGTTATCAAAAATGTAAAGATTCGAAGTAATTGTTCTCAGAGAGGATAAATCAAAATTTACAAATATGCAAGAAAGAAAAATACGATAAACTGTTAAGTGTTTAAAAGGTGTGAAAAAGGAAGTGACCAAGACCAAATACAAAGAGGAACTGACCACGAGGACGTGTGACATGTAAACATGTTTTAACATGGGTGATATTCACGTATGGGATGTTTCCTGTTGGAGGAAAGCATCTTAATCAACTTAACTGTTCTTGCATTGACAATCTACTATAACACAGTGTACTATTATAGTAGTACTATAGTATTATATTTTGAGAAAATTTTTAAAACTGTTATAACAGATGAATA
>NW_024584004.1:28784-29757 GCF_018398535.1 Haplochromis burtoni
TCCATTTCCAGAATTAATATTTCCAGTTTTTACTTCTTTCTGTTCTTCATCTTTTAGTTTGAAGTTTTGGGCTGGCAAAGAGCCAAACAATGTGAGAGAGGGAGATCGTGATGGAGAGGACTGTGTGAGGATGGGAGAAGAATTTGAAAATAAAGATCTGAAGTGTTGGTTTGATCAGTCCTGCTTAAAGCCTCAAAGAAGTATTTGTGAGAAAGCAGGAGTAACTGCAACTTAAATGTATATCTTTCTGAAATACAGTTCACCATGTTGAACACCAGAGTGGAGTGATGCAATTTTTTAAAAGAATTGTTGCAAACAGACAAAAAAAAAGAGCACGATTAAATAAATGAAAGTAAAATTTGTGTATCTGGTATCTTCCTTACTGCTCTCATTATTTTGTACAACGAATGTGTGAGCTCCTGTGAAATTTTCAATATTTTTTTCAATTATAAATTGTCCCAATTTTTACAACTTTTAAGCAATGAAAAAAAATCCACCACATTTTGGATTTCACTGAATATATAAATATGCAAAATAGCTATTGAAGGAATTATTAATTATTATAACATTTAAAACAGAATGGAAGAAATGTTAAGTGTTAAAATGAAGTAAGTAATAGATATCGTTGAAAAAGAAGTGGAATTGACCATTACAGTGCTTGGAGTCACCTGATTGGCTGACACTTCTCAGTACTCCTATAACTGAGAAATCGACATAAATAAAATATGTTTTTATCTGCGCTCAACGTCACTGGAGTGCAGTGTTGGGCAAATTACTTTGAAAAAGTAATTCATTATAGTTACTAGTTACTTCTTCCAAAAATTAACTGAGTTACAAGATTCTAAAAGTAATTAATTACTAGGAAAAGTAGTTTAATCTTCTGGGATTCAGGGTATAATTGGCCATTTTTGACTACTTTTGATTTTACTTTTCACCTTTAAAAACTGTTTACTTTGCCTTGTTTGGTATCATC
>NW_024584005.1:0-1515 GCF_018398535.1 Haplochromis burtoni
ACATACTGTTAATTACTAACCCTAATGAGCTGTTGTGTTTTATTTTGGACTGGGTTTACACAAATGCTCACTGAATGTGTTGGCAATAAAAGAAATTTTAAAAAACAAGTTGGATGTACTTAATTCATTTGTGTTGAACCTGTTGACAAAATAGATTTATGTAAAACTAATTAATAAAGCACAAGGTGGCTGAAAATATAATATTTGAATTAATCTAACTTAAATTTAACATTTTACTGCCACAAATAAGAAATGTGTTGAAGTAACTAATCTAAACTATCTAACCTGTAAATATATCATCTATGTTCATACAACATAACTTGATTTAGTTAGTCTTAAATATGTCTTGTTAATCTTAAGTAGTTTTTTTTTTTTAATTAGATGAACTAAAGATTTTTGCTTTAAACTAACATTCAATTTCGTGGAACCTGTTGACAAAATAATTGTAATTAAAGTCAACGTTTCATTTTTTTGAGTGTAATTGGCGCATGTTTTGTGTCAGCGACATGACCGTTCAAACAGCAGTCGCTTTCTAAAACATCAGATACGTATCGGAGTCAGTACCACATACGAAAGTGACCCAGATCATTTGAACCAGAGTATTTGAAAATAACGGATTTGTGCCGTTCACACTGTCACACCATGATTGCATATGGGTCGCATAGGGTCAAAAAAGTCGGATTTGATGCGCTTTTGCCTGCAGTGTGAACGTAGCCAAAAAGGTTTGTAGCTGCATACTGACTCCTGAAACTACAACACATCACACTGACACACACATTACACTTCTTTGTCAAATAGTTCATTAGAGCCCTCCCAGGCCCATGCTGCCATCACACAAGTATTGGGGTCATTATTACTAGTTACATTACTTCTGTGTTACTCTATTACATGGCATGAGCTGCATCACCACATAATTACCAGTCAGCAAACTTCAGACTAACCAAAACTGTATAGTTATTCTTTATCTGATATCCAGATGTGTATCTGATACATACACAGTATATTTCTTTCTACATGACTGTTACTCAAATAACAACCTTCTCCTCAGCTGATCATTCACACACACACAGTCATAACTTTTTTCTACGGCTAAGCGTTTTCTACGATTTGCACTCTCACACTCTGATCAGGAACAACTCAGGGTTCAGCATCCTGAGGAGAAAATACTTGTCCAAGGATACTTTGGCAGACTACAGGAGCCAGTGATCGATCACCTGACTTTCCAGTTGGTAAATGAGCCTCTCTACCAACAGAGCCACTAATTAGCAATAACCATGAACCACCCACAGAAAAGAGAAAGAGCTCTGAGATGGTGGCAGCGAATGACAACAATAGTAAAAATGTAATATTTGTAATCTGTTAGTCCCAAAGAAATCCACTATCACAGGATTAAATGACTACAGGCCTGTCTCCCTGACGTCTGTGGTCATGACGTCCTTTGAAAGACTCATGTTGAGACACCTGAAGGACATCAGAGCCGGTGCTGGACATCCTGCAGGTTCACTACTGAGCAAA
>NW_024584005.1:1784-6550 GCF_018398535.1 Haplochromis burtoni
CCTCCCCCAGGCATGTATTTATCTGCAATATTAAATTGTAGTTTTTAAATAAAACATTTTCTGGACACCTAAAGGAGAGTGTGGTGGCTGCAGTCAAGAGAAAACAAGCATGTCAGCATCCTGAAGTTTGCCCTGTGCTTTGATGCAAAGTTTTTGTCCTGCTAAAAATAAGACACAATCATGAAGTAGACATTAATTATTATTACGGTCTAACCTAAAATCAGCAGCTCAGAGCTTTACTGGCCCACGTACATAATGTATACTTCATTGATCCCCGTGGGAAAATTTGACCCAGTCACTCAGTGAAGCAGTGGGCAGCCACTGGGCAGAGCAGCTTTGAAATTAATCTGATCTACACCACATGCCCTGTAAAATAGGACGGCTGCAGTCCGCCTGCTTTATAATTTAAAAGTTAACAGTTATGTGTGGATCATTTTAATATAGTTGAATTGTTTGAAATACTCGTTGAACTGTTGCGGCCCTACTCTGGAGTTAAATTCAACATCACTCTTTAACGCATTACTGACAAAACTGCTGTAAGTTGTGGCATCTGTAGGTGCCGCCAGAAATGCCAGTAACCGAGTCACTCTTAAACCAAACGCTACTTTCCTTTGTTACAAACAGGATTTAAAAAAACAGCAGGTTTAAAACATGTTTGACCTTATAACAACTAAATGTAACCTGCACACACGACAGCAAACAGCAAAGTCGAGTAAAACGGTAGATACTTTTCAGCAGCCATCGCAGTCGTAACAGGAAATCAGCTTTGACAAACACTTCCGCATTCGTGGTGTGACGCGTTTATGCTTCGGAGGTTTGACTGTACTCTCGCCATCCGACAGCTGTGTCAAGAAGTTTTATTTTACTTCTTTACAAGCTAAAGCCATTCACTGATCAGCAGCAGAGCGGTGCAATGCTACCTTTGTTGTGGGTAAAAACACCTCTGCAGGCTCTTCATTAATAGAGCTTGGTCACTGCTGTGTCCACGGATTATTTAGCAAGTCCTAAATACACCACAGTGGGAATACAGATTAAAAGATTTAGCTTAATGAATGCCTCCATCTCGGATTTTTCAATCTTTGTTCGTGAGGTTGCCCCAACCATCCTACATGAGGAAGCGATCTAACTGAAAACTCCTCCGCCTCCGCCTCCTCTTCTTCTTCGTCTTTTTCTATGGGTTGGTCGGCCAAAAGTTCATTTTTGTGTTAGGTGTTCATATACAATTCAGTTTTATTTATATGACACAAAATCACAACAAGACTTGCCTCAAGGCATTTTATATTGTAAGGTAGATGCTATAATAATTAATTTGTTTCTCATATCACTTCCTGTTTTATTTTGGTATTCTTTTGTCCCTCGTGTCTTGTATTTATTTTTACTTTCTTTCATTTTTAGCCTAAATTAATTCCACCTAGCAACCTGCATTTCCCCCTATTAGCTCTTTTTTTTCGTATAGTTTCCGTTTCGTTTTGTCACTTGTCATGAAGTCTGTGAACTTCCCCTCATATGTTCCAGGCTAATTTTTGCATTTGTCAGACTGCAACTGCACATTGACCACAACAAAACGTTTCTCTAAAACAACATTTTTCAATTCTGTGATAAGTTGAAGCATTTGTAGAAATCTTCATTCTGAAATCTCTTCCAGTGCAGCAGGATGTACATTTTAATTTTTCAAAACAAAAGCACAACCTGCTCACCCATCAGCTAAGTCCTTGAAAACACTGCTCAAATCCTGGCTAACTCCTCTTTAAGGCTCTTGCTGAAGAACAGATGGTTGCACAACTGATGTCAACAGGTTCTAAGCATTTTGCACAAATAACAGAGAGCAAGGTCGGGACTATGCAGGTTTGTATGATCACATAACACAGTCACTGCCAACAGTGTTTCAGTACAAAAACACAAACTATTTACATGTCAAGCTTCATCTCCATTCATTCTTTATTCTCTTCAGCACCGTTTGTTACAGGAGTTTTATGTCACTACAGTTTAAGATACAGGTTAAATGGTGTAGTGTAAAATAGTTGAATAAATTACAGCTGGTTGATTGAAATTCAGTTTCCAGTATCAAAACACAGACAGACATTTGCATAGTAAAGAAGTAAGAATACAAATCAAGACATTATGGATATAAGCATACATATAGCATAGACTTCAGTCTCCTGAGGAAATACAGTCTGCTTTGGCCTTTTTATTCAGGTGCTACATGTTGTATGACCACTCCAGTTTGTTGTCACCCACAGCCCTAGGTACTTGTACGTGTTGACAACCGCTACCTCCGCTCCCTCTATTTGAATTGGCAGTGGACCTGGTTTGGACCTCCTGAAGTCCATAACCAGTTTCTTGGTCTTTGAGGTGTTGAGTTGCAGGTGGTTTGTGTGACTCCATGTGACAAAGTTCCTCACCAGACTTCTGTACTCCTCTTCCTGATCATCCCAGATACACCCCATGATGGCTGTGTTATCCGCAAACTTCTGAATATGACATGATTCAGAGTTACAGCAGATGTTAGAGGTGTGCAGGGTGAAGAGGAGAGGGGACAACACAGTTCCCTGTGGTGCTGCTGACCACGGTGTCAGACGTGATGTCCTTCAGCCTGACGTACTGTGGTCGTTTAGTGAGGTAGTTGGAGATCAGAACCATGGACAGCAACCACAGTGAGAGTTCAGGGGACAAGACACATTTATCAAGCCCTACTTTGGCTAAGCTCCATATTTTTATTCTTGGACCCAGTGGAGGATACACTGCATATTGGCAGTGCCATAACTTATATGTTATATTACTAAGATGAACAAATTTACATTATATATGCATGTAAATATGTCTTCTATAAACTAATTAAAAATATGACAAAAGTATCTCGTTTGACTGAAACTGGTGGCAGCCGTATTCTGATTAGGCCAAGATAAGTGCACCACCTGGATGGAGTAGCCATGGAGTAGACAAGCAACAATTTTAGATTACACTAACAATACCTTCATTTCCTTTATGGGTAATTATCTTATGGGTAATTATGGCTAATGGGTAATTATCTTATGGGTAATTATGGCTAATGGGTAATTATCTTTATATTATTAGAAAAAAAATCATACATTTGAATGTTTTTTACTTTGCATGGCCTCAAGGACCCGTGTGATTCTTGAGTTTGAGTCTATTTCAGTGAAAAGAAAAACTCCATAAATATATCTTCAGCAGCTGTACCTGCAGCTTCATGAAGAGATTATTTTTAATAAACCAAAGCAGATTCTCACAGTTTTCTAATCTCTGATGTGAAACACAAAGAGACCACAAAGAACTTGTGAGTGCTTCTGTGAAAAACACGATGGACGACCACAAAGTTGCCATCATCTGTTTGACACTTCCCCACAGACCAGAAGTCAACCATGTTCTCACAGCATGAACACTATTATTAGACAAACCACCTTCCAGCAGATTCAGAATAAGGTTTGAGGAAAAAATGTAAATGTTGCTGTGAAATTAATATAAAAAGTCTAAAGGGTGTATTTATAAAATAAAATATTGAATATGTTGAAAAATATTTGAATAAGTTCTTGTTGTAATGCATCATTAACTTTGAATGAACTGATAGTTTGTGTGCAGTTTCCAGATGATGTCTCCATGTTCCTTCCTGTGTTTAAACTGAGCAGCTCTGTGTTGAAACAGCTGCAGCTGAAGTGTTTTCTTTCTATCAGAAACAGGATGCTGGACGACTGCAGAGCTGTTAGCTTCAGTTAACCACAGACCACAAACACACAGTCCAGCTCACAGGGAACAACACTCAGTAAGTACAGAGTTAAACACACATGTTGATGGTAAACACACGTCACTGTGATAATCAAACTGTAATGTTTTACTGTTGCAACAATCCACATTTATACATTGCTGATCATCCCCCACATGCTCCGTAATCATAATCCATCTTATTGAAGTCAGCAACAATCTTCATGAAGCTAAATATGATTCTGCTTCCATATCAATCTCAGTTTGAGACATTACAAAAGGAAAAGGTGAGAAAAATGTGTTCATAAAGGTTCACAATATAAAGATCCACCAAAGTTCAGCTGAAAGCAAATCTAACCACGCGGCAGCCATGTTGAGAAAGAGAATATTAGCTCTCCTTTGTTTGATTGGCTGTGTACAACCTGGGTTGGTTTTTAATGATCAGGGCGATCGTGGCTCAAGAGTTGGGAGTTCGCCTTATAATCAGAAGGTTGCTGGTTCGAGCCCCGGCTTGGTCGTTGTGTCCTTGGGCAAGAAGCTTCACCCGCTGCCTACTGGTGGTGGTCAGAGGGCCCGGTGGTGCCAGTGTTTGGCAGCCTCGCCTCTGTCAGGGTGGCTGTGGCTACAATGTAGCTTGCCATCACTGGATGGGTGGATGACTGGATGTGTAAAGCGCTTTGGGGTCCTTAGGGACTAGTAAGGCGCTATACAAATACAAGCCATTTAATGTGCTTATACATAAATTTGATGATGTGTCCACTGTGCAGCTGTGTTGATATAAGTATGGAGTAGGCATGGGTATCGTTTAGGTTCTATCCGATACCGGTGCCAAACAGGTACTTTTGAAACGGTGCCGGTGCTTAAACGGTGCTCAAACCGGTGCTTAAAGAATGGAGAACACAAAAACCTCTCATGTTCAGCCGTTTTTTTTGTAAAAAGATAACAAAATTAGCCTTTTCTGCAGCTATGGGGCATATATGGTATCACTCTTGGCTGGAAGCAGTGCTTAAACAATGGAAAAAACACCAACTCTGTCCAAAAACCTCTCA
>NW_024584005.1:6730-12272 GCF_018398535.1 Haplochromis burtoni
TCAGACCTGCAGTTGGTCCTCGTGGTGTTTTGAACTTGAATTGAGCCTGATTTGTTTTTCATGTTTTCATGTTTTCTCCTCCATCATCAGTTATCAGGAGAGCAGACAGTCAAGAATTCAAACAGTGTCAGGATTTATTGTGTGTTGGGCAAAAGGTGAACACAAACTCAGCACTGCAGCGAAAAGAAGTTAACTTAAACAAACATAAACTTTATTGCTTTAATCCACAAAAATACTGAAAGTCAGGTGTAAATAGTCTAAATAATAAATACTCAGTTTGGAAACACGGGTGGAACAAATCAAGAAACAACAAGATCGAGGAACATAAAGTGCACAAGACTGTCACAATAAAACAGGAAATATAAATCACTTCATAAACCCAACGAAACCCAGCTGGCAGCTATTTGGAGTTGAGTACTGGGAGAAGTTGATTGGCATGGATCTGGGTCCTTCTCTATAAAGAGGAGAGAAAGGAGCACTAGAGAGAAACAGGAAAGATGACACCAAAGGACTCAACAATTATTTGGAGCACATAAATCACTTATAAGCCCAACGACCCAGGACCATGACACACTCTCACTGACATAATCTGCCTTCATAAAATAAACATATCAGTATCTGCACTTTTATTGGTCATACTTGTCCTGTATTTACTTGGTATCGGGTAGTTTCAAGTTTTCTAGCATTGCACAATACTACTAAAGATATACTCGATTATGAAATATCATAGCCGAAAGCAGAACTTCTATGAGGAAGCTGCGGCCGTGCAGAAAGGAGAAGTTAGAAGCAACCTGGCTTTAAAGCTCTGTGGCTTATAAGAGCTCCGTCATGAGTTTCACTTGTAAACCAAAAGTCTACATTTAGTTATGCACCGTACATTTTGCTTATAAATTAAATTAAAGCTGCAAATATTTTCTCCAGAGTAAATTATTGCTGCTGATTATAAAGGGCTTATTAAAAAAACCACTTGTACTTCCTGACCTTGCTCCCTGTCATTTGTGCAACATGTATGGGAACCTGTCGACATTAACTTTACAACAGTTTGTTTTTCAGACAGTTTATTATCAAGTAGTCATGGCAGCAACATTTTAAATGTTTAGTGAGCTAAAGGAAAAAAGGGGTGTTCACTTTGGATCTGAGCAATGCTGGCAAAGACTCTACAGAGAGCAAGGCCAGATAAATGAAGTTTTGATGGGTGAGCAGTTTGTCTGTGGCATCCAAGTTTTTGTTTTTATCTTTATTGGCTCGGACAGTAAAGTAGAGGGAACAATCTGCAGGAAACACCCCAGCCACAATTCAAACCCAGGCTGCCGCAGCAGGGACTCTGGCTCTTGGAGCATGGGTCACATGCTCAGCCAGGAGATCTATAACCAGTTCAAACTTCCAATTCAAGCAAGGGAGCTGCTCACTCATCACTTCCATGTTTAGTTGTTATAACTTATTAGCTCAACCTACAACGAGTTCATCAGAACGTGAAAAACTGAGCGATTCTTGAGTTTGAGTCTATTTCAGTGAAAAGAAAAACTCCATAAATATATCTTCAGCAGCTGTACCTGGGCTGTACCTGCAGCTTCATGAAGAGATTATTTTTAATAAACCAAAGCAGATTCTCACAGTTTTCTTACCTTCACATCTGTTGTGAAAAACAAAGAGACCACAAAGAACTTGTGAGTGCTTCTGTGAAAAACACGATGGACGACCACAAAGTTGCCATCATCTGTTTGACACTTCCCCACAGACCAGAAGTCAACCATGTTCTCACAGCATGAACACTATTATTAGACAAACCACCTTCCAGCAGATTCAGAATAAGGTTTGAGGAAATAATGTAAATGTTGGTGCGAAGTGAATATGCGTCTGAGTCTAAAGGGTGTATTTATAAAATAAAATATTGAATATGTTGAAAAATATTTGAATAAGTTCTTGTTGTAATGCATCATTAACTTTGAATGAACTGATAGTTTGTGTGCAGTTTCCAGATGATGTCTCCATGTTCCCTCCTGTGTTTAAACTGAACAGCTCTGTGTTGAAACAGCTGCAGCTGAAGTGTTTCTTTCTATCAGAAACAGGATGCTGGACGACTGCAGAGCTGTTAGCTTCAGTTAACCACAGACCACAAACACACAGTCCAGCTCACAGTGAACAACACTCAGTAAGTACAGAGTTAAACACACATGTTTATGGTAAACACACGTCACTGTGATAATCAAACTGTAATGTTTTACTGTTGCAACAATCCACATTTATACATTGCTGATCATCCCCCACATGCTCCGTAATCATAATCCATCTTATTGAAGTCAGCAACAATCTTCATGAAGCTAAATATGATTCTGCTTCCATATCAATCTCAGTTTGAGACATTACATTAAAAGGTGAGAAAAATGTGTTCATAAAGGTTCACAATATAAAGATCCACCAAAGTTCAGCTAAAAGCAAATCTAACCACTCGGCAGCCATGTTGAGAAAGAGAATATTAGCTCTCCTTTGTTTGATTGGCTGTGTACAACCTGGGTTGGATTTTAATGATCAGGGCGATCGTGGCTCAAGAGTTGGGAGTTCGCCTTGTAATCGGAAGGTTGCTGGTTCGAGCCCCGGCTTGGCTTGGACAGTCTCGGTCGTTGTGTCCTTGGGCAAGAAGCTTCACCCGTTGCCTACTGGTGGTGGTCAGAGGGCCCGGTGGCGCCAGTGTCCGGCAGCCTCGCATCTGTCAGGATGGCTACACTGTAGCTGCCATCACCAGTGGGTGGATGACTGGATGTGTAAAGCGCTTTGGGGTCCTTAGGGACTAGTAAAGTGCTATAAAATTCAGGCCATTTAATTTGCTTTTAAATAAATTGGTTGATTGATGATGTGTCCACTGTGCAGCTGTGTTGATATAATGAGTGAATGATTTGAGCTTTTCACTGCCTGCTGTGTTTCCTCGACTCCTGAGCAAAGATAAAGAGTCAGTTCAGACCTGCAGTTGGTCCTCGTGGTGTTTGAACTTGAATTCAGCCTGATTTGTTTTTCATGTCTTCTCCTCCATCATCAGTTATCAGGAGAGCAGACAGTCAAAGTACAAGAATTCAAACAAACACAGAGATTCTACTTACAGAGCAGACACAGCACAGATGTTTCCTTCATCGTCCTTCTCACTCATTTGAGCTTTTTTTCATTTCTGTCACTGACACCAAGTAAAGCCCGCCCTCTTCCTCTGAGCACCAGCTTTCTATTGGTTCAAACACAGAGGTGAGAACTATTTCCTTTCCATGTAGCGGACCTTCCTCTATTGGTTCATTTGTGGGGCACTGGTGTGGGACTGACTTCTTTTCTTTGTGGAGTTATAAAGAATACAATTAAGAGAAAATATAAATATAATTCAGTACTTCTTTATTCATAAATTCATAAAATGGCCTGTATTTATATAGCGCTTTACTAGTCCCTAAGGACCCCAAAGCGCTTTACAATCCAGTCATCCACCCATTCACGCACACATTCACACACTGGTGATGGTAAGCTACATTGTAGCCACAGCCACCCTGGGGCGCACTGACAGAGGCGAGGCTGCCGGACACTGGCGCCACCGGGCCCTCTGACCACCACCAGTACAATATACATTCATGCACAGCTCCCAGTTTACATCTGGGAGACAAACACCCTCGCTACTTTTAAGAATACACTTAAAACTTCCCCTTTTGATAAAACCCACGATTATGGTTGGTTCAGGTGACTCTGAATTCTTCCTTAGTTACTGCAACAGACTGTGTTTCTCCTTCTTTCATGTTTATTCACCTCTTTATTTAATCATCATTTACTATTTATCTCTTACTCTCTTCCACACCATGTTTTTTTTAATCTCACCCCAACCAATCAGGCTGCCCCTCCCTGAACCTGATTCTGCTGGAGCTTTCTTCATGTCAAAAGGGAGTTTTTCTTTTCCACTGTTACCAAACTGTTGTGTTTCCTCGACTCCTGAGCAAAGATAAAGAGTCAGTTCAGACCTGCAGTTGGTCCTCGTGGTGTTTGAACTTGAATTCAGCCTGATTTGTTTTTCATGTCTTCTCCTCCATCATCAGTTATCAGGAGAGCAGACAGTCAAGAATTCAAACAGCGTCAGGATTCGTTGCGTGTTGGGCAAAAGATGAACCTAAACTCAGCACTGCAGCAAAAAGAAGTTAACTTAAACAAACGTAAACTTTATTGCTTTAATCCACAAAAATACTGAAAGTCAGGTGTAAATAGTCTAAATAATAAATACTCAGTTTGGAAACACGGGTGGAACAAATCAAGAAACAACAAGATCGAGGAACGCAAAGTACACAAGACTATCACAATAAAACAGGAAATATAAATCACTTATAAGCCCAACGACCCAGGACCATGACACACTCTCACTGACATAATCTGCCTTCATAAAATAAACATATCAGTATCTGCACTCTTATTGGTCATACTTGTCCTGTATTTACTTGGTATTGGGTAGTTTCAAGTTTTCTAGCATTGCACAATACTACTAAAGATATACTCAATTATGAAATATCATAGCCGAAAGCAGAACTTCTATGAGGAAGCTGCGGCCGTGCAGAAAGGAGAAGTTAGAAGCAACCTGGCTTTAAAGCTCTGTGGCTTATAAGAGCTCCGTCATGAGTTTCACTTGTAAACCAAAAGTCTACATTTAGTGATGCACCGTACATTTTGCTTATAAATTAAATTAAAGCTGCAAATATTTTCTCCAGAGTAAATTATTGCTGCTGATTATAAAGGGCTTATTAAAAAAACCACTTGTACTTCCTGACCTTGCTCCCTGTCATTTGTGCAACATGTATGGGAACCTGTCGACATTAACGGTACAGTTTGTTTTTCAGACAGTTTATTATCAAGTAGTCATGGCAGCAACATTTTAAATGTTTAGTGAGCTAAAGGAAAAAAGGGGTGTTCACTTTGGATCTGAGCAATGCTGGCAAAGACTCTACAGAGAGCAAGGTTAGAGAGATGAAGATTTGATGAGTGAGCAGTTTGTCTGTGGCATCCAAGTTTTTGTTTTTATCTTTATTGGCTCGGACAGTAAAGTAGAGGGAACTATCTGCAGGAAAGAGCCCAGGCAGGATTCAAACCCAGGCTGCTGCAGCAGGGACTCTGGCTCTTGGAGCATGGGTCACATGCTCAGCCAGGAGCTCTATAACCAATTCAAACTTCCAATTCAAGCAAGGGAGCTGCTCACTCATCACTTCCATGTTTAGTTGTTATAACTTATTAGCTCAACCTACAACGAGTTCATCAGAATGTGAAAAACTGAGCGTCTGATACTCAAGATGCTTTCAAACCCCCCACTAAATGTGTCCCCCAGTGCCTACAGCTTCATAGAAAATAGCTGAATGCAAATCTATTCATGTTAATTCTGTCTTATTTTTATATCACTAACTAACAACAGCAGCAGACTCTAGGCATCTGTATATAGTAGATAAGCCAAAGGAAAACCACAACCATTAGGCAATCCCTGTGAGCAGCAGTTAGTGCCCGTGGGAAGAAAGAACTCGTTTTCAACAGGAAGAAAACAGCA
>NW_024584005.1:12297-22380 GCF_018398535.1 Haplochromis burtoni
GCAGCTTTATAAATCATATAAAATGTGATTGTTCATTGTTTTTGGGGATGACCCACGTCTGTTTCAGCTTCACATTCGAGTCCTGAGTTGTGTGGTGGCAGTTTGTGAAGGTAAGTGTTTCCAGAGGCCCCAGTTTAATGTTACCAGCAGTGAACTGATGTGACAGGAGCCCCATCTTAAAGGCTTAGATGGCTTTTTTAGTGGCCTGTCATACTAAACATCTGTGGTGACAAGTTTAGTTTAGGTCACCTTCTCATGTGTTTGCAGAGCTCATCTCTTTTATTTCCTGCTGTTAAATTGAGGACAGTGTGCTGCCGCAACCCGAGACAAAGCTAAGCAAACCCACTCAGCACTTGTTCTGTTACTCTGCAGTTTGAAGACAAACTGTTTTTGAATATTGTTTGAACATCAGCTCAGACCCCTTTGTGGCTTCACATCCTGTTTACAGCTACGAAGGCTAACGATGGATGAAGCAGACTTTAAATGTGATTCGAGACCATTTCAAAGTGCACTGACAGATTTAACAGGAGGAGCTCAGAGCTGGATCAGGAAACATGACCTGTGTGAGTCATGTTCAAGTTTAGTGAATCGGAAAATAAACACTTCGTGTCAGCTGAGAAGTCACTTTTTTAGTGTTTTTGTTTAGAAAAAATTAACAAACATCAAAATCTTTTCTCTTTTTTACCACGTGAGCTGGTGCTGTCTGGTTTTTGGGTGATATAAAAATAAATATGTAAATTAAACTCTTTGGTCTCAAACGTGCACATCCTGCACTGAAGGGTTTTTCTGTGCAGTTTTCAGCCACTCATCGCTGTTTTGAGTCTGTGGTTATTCACTTTTTTCTCTACTGAAGAGAGATGTGTATCAGTTAGCCACAACCAACAAGTCAAGTTTTCCATTTTATGTCTTTTTGAACCCTTGAGAGAAAAACACAGTGATACAAACATTTATTAGTCCTTCAGAGAAATTACATCGCTGCTGCAGGAGACGACAAACATGGATACAATATAAATAACAGTAAAAGTTATCAAAGAAATCACATGAACATATTTATATTATTTATCATTGCTGATTTTGTAACAAACACAGTTAAAGCACCAGTTATAAATAGGATGTGATATTTAGGCCACATAATTTAGCCAAAAACGACGAAACATGATTCCTTATAGTCATTCGTTATGAGCAAACAAAAGAAAGACATGTAGTTACTCAGAGACGCTACTGCACTGCTGCTCCATATGTCCTCTGGTCTGAGGTGCTGGGGGGACCAGTTAGAGACCAGCAGGTGGACATGAGTGGTTGGACTGGTGGACTACTTCAGTAAAGAGTAGATGGCGTCTGTCTCTGGTTTGAAGTCTGAACACAAACACAGTTCAAACAACATTACAGCATTGTTTTTGACAGAGATTAGACTTACTGAGTCTCAGCGAAGATGTGGTTTGCTCGGCTCTGTACAAAGTTAAAGAGCAGCTGTACCTTTGGGACTACTTGATCTGGTGGTTTTTGGTCCATAGCAGAAGTCGCCTGTTCTCACTTCTGAGTAGACTGTAGTTGAATCGCTCTCTGCAGAGTAAAATGCAGAAATTAAGAATTTACACACATTACATTACTGGTTTTTTCTATACTGCAGCTATGGCAAAATATTTGTCCTGTTCTTCATGAAGAGATTAAGTAAAAATCTTTTTATAGCTGCATAGTTTCTTCCCCCTTCTCAGCAGCTCTTCTGTGAAACACAGTAACCACACAGAACCTTGGGGGGATGTTTGCATGAAAAGGAGGGCAGACGACCACAAAGCTGCTGTCTTCTTTCAGGCTGACATATTTCACCACAGAGCAAAAAGCAAACTTGTTCTGACAACATGAACACTGTTACTGCCTGATCTGGAATCAGCAAGAGGAAGTAGTTTGTGTGGTTTTTAAACAGAATTTTAAAAAGTCAGTACTGACTCATTGGTGTGTTCAGTCTCGTTATGCCCCCCTGAAACACCCGAGTCCCACTGTTGAACCGTCAAATCCTTTATTATGAACATGTACTGTAGCCTCTTATGATTTACACTCCGTCTTGCTTCCACAAACACTCAGAACAAAATTAAAAAATAATTTAATAAAATGATTAAAAGAGCTTTAAAATATATTTAGAAATGCCTCTTAATTATAAGTACAAGTGCTTGAATAGGATACAGAATTCATTCAATGATTGGCAATCAAAAACAAAAAAATGTTCCTCTGGAATTCCAGGTTGAACTAACAGATAGATGTTACAGATGATACAGATGATACAGATGTTCATCGCTGCAGTGGTGTTGTAGGAGGTTGAAAGCGTGATCACATGCTATGAGCCTCTTTTGTTAAGAAGGAGACGTCACCACCCCAGGCTGATAATCAACAGGGGTAGATAGTGCTTGACATCAACTGGTTGTCAATTGATGACTAACTCAAGTGATTTAAATCAAACAACTTAAAAACTTGATCTAAAAAAATTATGCTGGACATCTATACTGAAATTCAGTTTGTTTGGCCCGCATGTGCTTGAATGCATTCCTAACAATGTCAGGGCCCTAATGAGACTGCAGATTCTGTCCTGGGAGATCTGGTTCAGGACGTCACTTAAGATCTAGACAGTCTGAGATGCAACTATGAAGCATCAGATGGACTGAAAAATAACATCCCAGAGATGTTCTCTTGGATTTATGTCAGTTGAGCCTCAGGGCCAATCAATAGTATCAGTTCCTTAACCCTGCATACTCTCACCACAGGGAATTCCTAGGAGGAACCTAGGACCCACTGCAGTAGCATAAAATCTGACAATAGACATTCACACCAGTGGCCTGCTGGAAGCAGACTTTTTTTTAATAGCAGGTTGTTCTTAGTGACAACGGATAGTAATGAGCTTTTCTACACACTGTGCCTTATTTACAGCTCAACTCAGTTCCAAGAATTTGTCTGGATGGAGCTCCACTGTCTTTGCAGACAGTTCTGCAGCTCTGTGGCCATGATCACATGAGGCTGTGCCCTCAGCCATCCTGCCCCACCTTTGTCTCTTACAGTTGAGCCACAAACCACAGCCCATGGCCACAGGAGTATCTTGGATGTTATTTACCTGCCAGTTTATTAGTATTAGCAATAGTTATTATACCACTTATTTGCTGAAATAAGATTTTATGTATCAAATCATATGAGGTTCATAAGATATCTAGGCCGATGCAGAGCATTAATGGTCTCAGGGAGTGGACACTGAAAGAGTTTTACAGGCAGAGGTTAATTAACTGCCCCTTTCCTCTGCTTTCCAACAAAACTGTGACTACAGCTCCTGCTAGCTGTGACCTCCAAGTCACCCATTTAAGCTGCTAAACCAAATCCTTAGTGTCTGGCTATAAAATCAAACCATGATGGAGATGAAGAAACGTAGCTGTACCTCTCGTCTTCAATTCACTCTGTTTCTCTTTGACCATAATTTGTCCATAACTGACATCTGCTGCAGCTTGATCATTCTCTGCAAAACACAAAACGCACAGAGCTCATCACTGAGATGGAATTATAAATACTGATGTCCCATAAATGTAAAGCGGTACAGTTATACAGTACAGTACAATACATATGTATATATATCCAAAAAGTTGATTCTGTTCACCTGGACGTAGCATTTTAAGCATTTTCATTTCATCACTCATCCAAGAGGTCAGTTCCTTGATCATTAATATGCAAATTGTGATGACCATTGATCAACAACCACTGATCATTAATCAAAGACTCAAGGGGGAGTCTCTTGGCCTCCAGTAACACTGTGAGGAGCTTTGGAGTAATTTTTGACATGTCCTTCAACGCACATATTAAACAAATATGTAAGACTGCTTTCTTCCATTTGCGCAACATCTCTAAAATTAGAAATATCCTGTCTCAGAGTGACGCTGAAAAACTAGTTCATGCATTTATTATTTCCAGGCTGGACGACTGTAATTCATGATGCATTGAGTTTTTCCTTTCCAGTCACCTTTCTCACTCACTATGCATTAAGATAAGATACCTTTATTAGTCCCACGCATGGGAAATTTGTTGTTAAGGGTGTCGACCTTTGCCAGCGCCATCTTACCCTTCTGACCATACATACATTACACAAACATTACATGGGGAAGACAGGTCAGAGAGGTATAACAATGGAAAATGCACCACATGAGGAAAGACAAGAAGAAAAAATAACTCCCCCAGACTGAGTTCCAACAGGGAGATCAGTTTGAGAACAGAGAAAAAAAAAACACCTCAGCACATGAATCATCACATCTCACAACATACATACAAGACGTAAGCTTCGAAGGTGTTTGGAGGGGGTGGGGGGTGGGGGGGTGAGTGTAGGTTTGTGTCAGTGTACATGTATATCGTGTTCCGTGTTCAAACGAGAGAAAGTGTCCCTTCACCCGATTAGGCAAAAGTCAACAGTCTTCGGTCGACGCGGGTGGCCTTGAATGAGGAGGGAGAAAGTCACATGAAATGAAGATGGTAGCTATTTTGGTTAGTGCGAACAAACTGCTTCCAATTTTACAGTTGTCTCATGTCACTCCGTCACTGGTCACAAGTCTCTCGTTGGACAGCTGTGAGCCTCTTCACAATGTTATCCATTTTGCTCATAGGGCACAAGTGTTCACGATAGTTGTGAGCCTCTCCGAGATGTTGTCAGTTGCTGTCAGATGTTGTCAGTCGGTCTCAGTACTCACAGCAGCCGCAAGCTTCTCCAAGATGTCATCTGTGCTGCACCTGATGAGCCTATTCTGAGAAGCCACAGCTCACTCCATTGTTCCAATCAACATAGCGGGCAGCCTTGTGAGGGTTTGAACAGCCGTTTCCGCTTTCTTTATCCTTCGATAAGCCAGGGCCAAGCCAGCGCCGATCAGCAAGAACCCTGTTATCATGGTTTCGAAAAGGTGTCTTCAATGTTTTGTCACGGGCTCTTCCGAACCGAGGCTTCTTGTCGAGGGTGTCAATTGCATTCAGGGACCAGTTGATCAAATCCATAATTCTTTAGGTTTTTAGAGAACAAGTCTGGGAGACTCTCTTAGGGTTAGAGAATAAGCGGGACTATACAAAAGACATGAGAAGCCAAGCAGCAAAGATAAGGGAGAGGGAGAACAGAGAAGGAGAAAGTGCGACGGCCTCCGTCAAGAGCCAAGAGGATCTCTCTGCTTTGAATCATATCTGTTATTAATCTTAATCTTAAACAAATAACTTTAGCTTATAAATCTGACCTGCTTAAAATCTCTTGGTGAAAATTCTGGTGTAAAACAGCTGTTTTCAAAGAAGGAAATTAATCCACAGACATAAACATGGAAACATTTTTTAAATTTCTAAAATTCATGTGGTTAATGAGATTAAGTTTCATGGAAACAGCTAATTATCTAGATGTATCCACTTTTGAAAGATTGTTTCTGCTTTTTGCTCCAGTGTAACCACAATCAAAAATAATTTCCACCAAACTAAAACCAAGTCAAACTCTTACAACATCTAAGCTTTTTGTAATCATGAGGAGATAAATTCCAAAAATGTTCCTGCTCTTTTCAACTTTTACTAAAGCTCTTATAGAGAAGTGATATGTGCTGCATATTTTGGCAGTTGTCACAAAGCTGGGGTCTAATTGGATAGAGAGAAACATAATTCACAATGGGAAACATAAATTGCATGCATAATAATAAATAAAATGTTGCACATTTTTTGAACGGTCTATTGATACTTCTAGAATTGTGCCAAGTTGGGTAAAATTACAGTTTCAGTGCTGTCTGCTGAGTTTCAACTCAGCCAATTGGATTCCCAGAACTGAATCTCAGGACTGCATTTGTGGTTTTGGAGCATTTTTAATGCAATTATCTTACAGATAATACAACTGTGTGGATAAGAGTACTCGAGAAGTTTATGCTCCAGTTTTGGCCAATGAAAATCTAACATTGTGTTTGGATGCTACTTAACAGTAATTAGCATGATTCTGTGACTGTGTTATGCTCCCATAAAGTCTGCAGATACAAAAAAGCTATGGCTTTCATAGTAGCTGATGAACAAGACAATTCATCCTGCTATTCAAATTTAGTTACTCCTGGTTTATAAAAAACAAAACAAAACAAAGATTCCTCTGAATGGTTGTTTCCCTTTTTTTAATCTTTTGCAATTTTTGTTTTCCAAATAACTTGTCACATTGTTAAAGTGTCGCTACAAACATGGAAAACTGAAAAACAATATTCATAGATTTATAATTTGAGTTTAGATTTCTTAAAGACTGTACAGCTAAAAAAAAAAGTAATCCCAATAAAATAAAATCACACATGTAAAGTCTGCAACATTCAGAAGTCTGAGTCTCACCTTCAGGTTTTCTGTGAACACATCGTCTCACCAGCAGAACCAGTAACACCAGTAGAACCACAACACACACTGATCCAACACTTGACAACACAGGGACAAGATAAGAACCAGGGTTAGAGGTGGTTGGGGGTTCCCCTAAAATAAAGCAAACACAGTCATTAAGTTGTCGTCACATTGTGAATGTTGAAAGCTGCAGAAACACAGACAGGTGAGTGTGTCACCTGTGACAGTGATCCAGCTGGATGGAGACTCTCCATGACCGCTGATGTCACACTTGTAGAGGCCTTCATCAGACCTGGAAACATGCTGGATGGTCATGTGACCTGTAGGCTGCTTCCTGATGAGGGAGCCATCTTTATAGAAAGCAGCTGGGAGGTTGGAGGGAGTGGTCTTTGTTTTACAGAGCAGAGTGACGTCATCTCCCTCCATCACAGGGAGGACAGGACTCTGCAGGATCACTGATCCACCTCAACACAGAGACAAACTACAGCATTTCATCCATTTACACACAGCTTCATCAACACTAACTCCACACACTCAGCTTACCAGTGACTGTCAGGTTAACCATGTTACTGATGGGACCCTCTCTGGACTCACACCAGTAAACTCCACTGTCCCATCGGTCAATGTAACTGATGTTACAGGAAGAATTAGTTGAACCAGCTGGTTTTCCCCACCCATCTCCACACTGAGTCCTCTGTTGTTTGCTTGTGTTTCTCCTCACAGTCCATCCAGCAGAGCTGTCGTCCTCCTCACAGCTCAAAGACACAAAGTCTCCTTTAAAGATCTGAGAGCTGCTGGGACTCACAGTCAGACGAGCTGTGAGGGTTAAAATGAAAAATGATGATCTGTTTACTTTACATTCTAAACCCAATCAGGTCATATCAGTGAGCATTTCTCAGGTTTAAACTGTGACAGAAGAAGGTTACTGACCTTGGTTTGTTGTGCAGCTCAGCAGTGAGATCAGAACTAAAGAGAAATGACACTCAGCTGAGACTCCCAAAAAGTTTCCCTAACCTTATACTTATTTTTTGGACCTGATTTGAAGAATTCAAAGAATTCAAACAAACACAGAGATTCTACTTACAGAGCAGACACAGCACAGATGTTTCCTTCATCGTCCTTCTCACTCATTTGAGCTTTTTTTCATTTCTGTCACTGACACCAAGTAAAGCCCGCCCTCTTCCTCTGAGCACCAGCTTTCTATTGGTTCAAACACAGTGAGGGGGGACTACAAATATTCATTTTCTAAAGATACAAGTCATCAAATGACTTAAAAAAAATAACTGCACACAGCAGGGATTTTCTTTTCTTAATTCGCATTTCTTCTGAATTAAGACATTTGTCAGTTCACATATATGAAAAGAAATATGGCAAAAAATGTCCTCTGCTCTCAGTGATCTGTAGTTTGGTTAATGAACAAATCCATGTCCAGGGACGCTGCTGCTATGGAGCTGAACTGGAACCATTCAGACACTGAGGCCCTCTGAACACATTTTAATTACAGCTGTGCAGAGACACACTGATGACTGACTGGAACACTGTGATTCACATTTTACATTCACACCATCCTCACACATGGTTTATATATGGCCACTAGAGGGAGATGTTGGACTTTAAACACTAACATGGATACAAGCAGCTCATCAGTGATGCTTCCAGAGTTTGATATTAACACGCTGAACTCATAAAATAAGGTTTCATAATGAAAAATACTGTTGGGACTTTGTGGGGGTTCAGATGTCTCCTGATTATGCTGTAAGCACATTAAAATAAACTTTTTAATTCCAGTTGACATATTTAAACATATATAATAACATAAACATATTTTTAATGAATTTTTAATGAAAAAAAATCTACTTTCTGCTTAAAAACTGTATTTTAATATTGTTAATTTATGGAATAAACTCAAAAGACAACCTTAAAAGATGCAGGGTACCTATTAGCAACATAGTGACAGTCGGTTTTTTTGTTGTTTAGTCGACAGTCGTTCTATTGTAAAAGTAAAGATTTGTGAACTTTTTTTTCAAGACTTTTATTGTGAAACATTTGTAAAATAAATTTGTGATCAAACTTTAGCTGTTGTCTGCATAAGGAAATATGGTAGCTTCAGGGCTGACATTAACATCTAACAACTAGTTACTGATTTACACATTATTTCACCAAAACAGAAAAAAAAACTCTAAAAGAAAGAATATGGGAGACATGGGTTGATATGCCTTACATTTTTAAAGAATAATACTAATAAAAACACATAAAATCATGTGGTTAGACTAACATGTTGAGAGAACAAACAGGACACCTTGTTTTTGAAAGCTGGAATCAGGACAATGGTAAAATATTGATAAAGGTGGAATCAGTTTTTATCCTGACACCCAGACACCTGACAGCTCATATAAAGACAGGACTTTTAGACATTCCACAACAATTTCATACAGTTCTGATGAGAGTGGGCTAATGTTAATGTGTAGGCTTCACCATAGTTTCAAAAGCCTAAACGAAAGAAGAGAACACTTTGAATGGCAAATATGGAGGAAAATGGTTGATGCGCTCAGATACACACCTGCCTGGTGGGGAGAACATAGGTATGATTTAAATCTTTAACAAGCTTTCTTAACCTGTTGTGCTCCCCGGTAGTGATGGGCTATTGGAACAAGGCCTCATTCACATCATTCTTTTTCCCTGATGTACAAAAATGCTATTTTTTTTTGTCCAGTTGCTTGGTTGTAAAAAAAAAAAACAAAAAAAAAAAACACCATGTGATGAGAGAGTGGCTGTCTGAAACTGTTCATACAAAAATGTGTGATTGAGAGGCCATCAGCCAGTTAGCAAACAAAATAAACCTGATATTCCTCCTTTTCCAATATTGTAAGACCAAGTTTACAGACCATAATTAAATTATTCAGTATGACCCAAAGTGAGCGACTAAGTCCATAAACTCAGGAGCAAAGTGTTTTGGAGTTCATTTTAGAAAGCTGTTTTCACGCTAACCTCTATAGGACCAGAAGTCTTCTTTTTCATCTATTGCTATCTGGTGTTTTTCATGTTAATGCAGCTTTAAGACACTTCTGCACTGGCTTCGGTTTTCAGACTTGGATGCTTTGCTCATGTTTTATACTGTCTATTTGCAGTGCCCTCTCATCCAAATATATTCACTTCTTGTTCCCAAAAAGCCTCAGACGTTCTTATTTTCACTGCACTGAAGGTTTATTATTTGATGAAGCCAACAGGAACACATCTGAATATGAGCAAAAATCAGACTTTAGCTTAAAAGCCATCTTGTTGTTGGGCTTCTTCTTGATCCCACCTGTGTTTGTTCTGTTGAAATCCCATTCTAGTTGTTAAATCTCCCAATTCTTTAATCTTTGGGCTGAATGAAGAACAACACTTGGTGTATAAATGCTCAATTCACACTCTCTTTATTCCATACAATCCTCATTATTCCATACAACATCCACATTCTTTCTCTCTCTCAGTGACCCTAAGTTATGACCTTGGCTTCCTGTGCAGTATGTTCTGTTCTTTCTAATCAGACAAATAAGGCCATGATTCTCTGAAAACAGTATTTCTTATACCTCAGCAGTTTAATGCATCATATACAATGTAATTCATTCACAGTAAATCAGCAGTCTAATGCAGGGGTCCCCAATCCCAGTCCACGAGGGCCTTTGTCCCTGCAGGTTTTAGATCTCACTCTGGGTCAACACACCTGAATCACATGATTAGTTCATTACCAGGCCTCTG
>NW_024584005.1:22886-24685 GCF_018398535.1 Haplochromis burtoni
TTCTCCAAACAACCCCTTGACACTGTGTTGTGTACACAATGATGGACAGAGGCTAGTTTGTTTGTTAGTGAACTTGTTTATTGTGTTGATAATAAGACACGTCAGGTCAGGCAGGCTGGATCAGACATCATATTACAAAAGAACAATGCACTAAATAGCTTCTGTATTACTATGATGCACTATGTCATTTTTTGGGATTCTTGGAGTGCGTATTCCACGTTAGAATCAGATTTATACAATATATTTAGGACCCATTCCAATACTAACACATAACTCAAAAATCTGTTGTATCGGACAATATTTCAAAAATAAAATGAAATAAAATACAAGACAGATTTACTGAGACAACAAAACAATGAACTGGTTTTATTACCCAGAGGTTGTGGATTGTTTATGCTCTGACTCCATTCATAATCAGACGATTGCATTTGTGGTTCTTCAAACATGTTGGCAACATGGAAGTTGCAGAGTGCCCTCTGGTGGACAAACTTTAGCAGTAATAACATATTTGAGAGGCATTTTTTGTGACTCTTTGTTGCGTTTTAATTCTTACTTATCAGGCAATAGATGAAAAATGCATGGGATAACTGGCTGATATAGCAGTTCCATATACTGGGTACATATTTGTACACAAAACAGACAGAGTGGTATGTTCAATGCTGTGTCGCATTAACTGGCAGCATATTCATGCATTTATCTAGTACTTATGAGAAGAGGTATCACTTCCACATTTACATAGAGAAGACAAACTGTAAAGATACTTTCAGCTATTCCCTACTAACAATTGGCAGATAACTCTGTCTGACTCAACCCCAAAAGCATTTTGTACAGCTGGAACTGAACCAGTGACCTTTCATTCACCAAGTAAATGTGTAAAACAGCACATCAAACTAAATGTGACAATCAGTTCTCAGTTTTAAAGCTTGTTACAGAGATAACAGAGTTTGGCATAGTAACAGTGTTTATATTGACTTACATACAACCAACATACTGTTAATTTTGCATTTGACTGATTGCAGTTCAGGTCAAATCTGCATCACCTGGTTCAAAAAGCCTCTGATTATTTGTTTACACAAATAAATACCCTGAGAAAAACATCCACTAATACATAAAAAAACAAACAATGAGCAAAAAAAAGAATCTAAAAAATAAATCAAAGATATGTCACCAGCTCTTGAAATGTTTAAACTTCAGTAACAGTCTGAAGAGTCTTTCATTAAAGAAACAGTTGGGAGTTTGATAGATAACAGTGAGGAAACATTGGATGTTGAAGGTACATGGAACTTTCTTTGGTTTCATAATACAAACATAATAGTAACCTGTCAGACTTTATTCAGCTCACCAATCAACTTCAAACACCATCAGACAGATTATTTATCATCTATCCATCCATCCATACAGACGTGGACAAAATTGTTGGTTTCCTTTGGTCAATGAAAGAAAAACAGTGGTCACAGAAATAACTTTAATCTGACAAAAGTAATAATAAATAATAATTCTATAAATCTTAACCAATGAAAGTCAGACATTGCCTTTCAACCACGCTTCAACTGAATTATTTAAAAAATAAACATTTAACCCTAACCCTTTCTTTGTCCAGGCCAGAAACAAGCCAACACAAAAATGATGGTACCCCTAGAAAAGAAATGAATGAAAATAATGTGATCAAAGGGACATGTTAATCCCAGGTGTGTCCACTAATCAGCATCACAGGTATCTACAATGTTGTAATCAGTCAGTGGGCCTATATATAGGACTCCAGGTAGTCACTGTGTTGTTTGGTGACATGGTGTGTACCA
>NW_024584005.1:24859-27563 GCF_018398535.1 Haplochromis burtoni
TCATTCAGACATTTAAGATCCAGGGGACCGTAGCCAACCTCCATGGACGTGGCCGCAGGAGGAAAATTGATGACAGATCAAAGAGATGGATAATCCGAATGGTAACAAAAGAGCCCAGAGACAACCAAGGAGGACACCATTGTTGAAAACAAATCATAAAAAAGCCAGACTGGAGTATGGCAAACTACATGTCAACAAGCCACAAAGCTTCTGGGAGAATGTCCTGAGGACAGATGAGACAAAAATTGCACTTTTTGCCAAGGTACATCAGCTCTATGTTAACAGATGGAAAAATGAAGCATATCAAGAAAAGAACACTGTCCCTACTGTGAAACATGGGGGAGGCTCGGTTATGTTCTGGAGTTGCTTTGCACAGGGTGTCTTGAATCTGTGCAGGGTACAATGAAATCTCAAGACTATCAAGGGATTCTAGAGAGAAATGTGCTGGCCAGTGTCAGAAAGCTTGGTCTCAGTTGCAGGTCATGGGTCTTACAAAGAGGACAATGACCCAAAACACACAGCTAAAAACACCCAAGAATGGCTAAGAGGAAAACATTGGACTATTTTAAGGTGGCCTTCTGTGAGACCTGACCTCAATTCTATTCTAAAACATGCAGTCTGGAAAAGGAGCCCTTCAAATCGGAAACAACTGGAACAGTTTGCTCATGAGGAGTGGGCCAAAATACCTGCATAGAGGGGCAGAAGTCTCATTGACAGTTACAGGAATCGTTTGATTGCAGTGATTGCCTCAAAAGGTTGTGCAACAAAATATGAAGTTGTGGGTACCATCACTTTTGTCCAGGACTGTGGAAGCATGGTTGAAAAGCAATGTCTATTTATTATTACTTTGGTCAGATTAAAGAAATTTTATGTGACAACACCAAGAAGTTGGTAGCTCGATGAGAGACTCTGAGTCAATCCGTTAAAATCTTTGGGACATTTCAAAACAAGCTGCTTATCAGCAGGAAGGCTCTGTTGTTCTCTAGACTGCAAAACCAACAGCAACAAGAAGAAGCATGCTAGAAACTGTCAGACAAACCTTCAGCCCAACAGATCCATTTTCCCTCTGTCTATCCTCCTTCCCTCCAGCCTCCTTCCCTCCATCCTCCTTCCCTCCATCCTCTGTGTCTCCTCCTGTCTGACCTGCAGCTGAGAAACAGGTGTGAGGTGTCAGCTGTCAGGTAGGTGATGAGTGAAGAACAGAACAGAATCCATTTCCTCTTCAAACTGCTGTCAGACATTATCTACTGCACTCTGATCACATCACTCAGACCAGCTGCTTTCTACAAAGTCTCATCAACAACATCTTTAGAAACAAACATCAACAACCAGGAAGCAGCTTCACCTCTGATCACACACACACTCAACTCTACTCACTCACCTGGAGGATCAACATGAAGGTGGATGGTGTTGATGTGAGTCATAGGTCCTCTCACTTGCAGGACAACACGACACTCGTATGTTCCATTATCATTAATCGTCACATTCTTCAGAATCAAAGACACGTCTCCATCCTTCATCTGTCTGTCCTGCAGAGTGACACGGTCCTTAAAAGATGGATGCTGTTCATCTGTAATAAACTGCGCATCCTTGTAATAAAGAACATATTCTTCTCCCAGGTCAGCTCTGCTCCACTCTACAACTATGATGTTGTTGTTTGGAGCTCGACATGGCAGAGTGACGTTCTGTCCAGACTCAGCTGTGATGATTTTCTGGCCTGAAAGAGGAAACAACACAGAGCAGAGAGGTTAAAGGTCAAAGTGCAACTGATCACTTCTTCAGCAGCCACACACACACTTTCTAACCATCATCACAGTACATTACATTACAACAAAAAATAATACACCTTAAAATAAAATATACATTAACCAAATAATAATAATACTTTAATACTTACCAGACAATATACAAAAATATGTTTCTCTCATTGGTGATAAAGGTTTGTTAAGCAAAAGAGGGGCCAGATATCCTGCACATGCAGGTTTTATCTCCAAATGACCTTTGGAATTTCCATTTCAAGTCCCTGGATAATTCAGTATGGCTGCTAAATGACTTTTATACTGTGAAGCTTTAAAATAATAATGACCCCATGATTAACCACATTTTCTTTAGAAAGTCTAGTTCAGTGCCACTATCCACACCCAGGTTTGATTGCTGCCAGACCAGAATCAAGAAATCGCTTAAATAAAATTTGTCTGAGAAAGTGAAGCAGGCTTAACGATTTCAAAAGGCAAAAACATCATGCTAGGCTCTTACACCAACGACAACTCATCCAGGAAGTTAAAAAACAAAACAAAACACACAAACACTTTATAAACTGCAGGCCTCACTTGCCTTCGTTCAGAGTTTGTGAATCAGTAATAAGAAAGAGACTGGGGAAAAAAACAGCATACATGGAAGAAAAGTACTCCTGACGAAAAAACAAACAAAAAACATCTTGATAATCCATTTGAGAAAATAACATAATTTCATAAAAAGAACATCATATCAAGAGTCAAACAAGGTGGTACGGTTATGGGTTGGGGCTGCTGTGCTGCTTCAAGGTTGACTTGCTTTAATTGTTGGAACCATAAATTCTGCTGAGGCTGCTGGAGTAAACTATAGCTGCAAGATGGTTGGTGTCTGTAATGGTGGCAACCCACAAACAAGATTGTGGTTTGAGGGTTACCACAGACTTATTGCCGGCAATCATCTCTGATTTTTG
>NW_024584005.1:28346-29700 GCF_018398535.1 Haplochromis burtoni
GACAAAGCGGATGAAGAAGATGGATGGGTTACCACAGATGAAGGGAGCCATTAATCTGAAGGAGTCCTAGTGGGCTTGGTTAGCCTGTGGGACTCTGGAACCAGCAGGCTACGTGGAACGCCGCTTGGCCAATGGCTGAAGGGAAAGCTCAGGTGAGGGAGGAGTTTGCGTCTGCCTTGAAGCGATTCTGGCAAACTGTGAGGCAGTTTACAGGGTAAAGCAGTTTAAAGTAAAGCATTTCTCCCTCTTATTCACACATCAATTCTGTCACATTTCTACTGCAAAAGAGGGTTTTCTCTGTATTTTTGTAGTGTTTACCTGACAATATAAAATGCCTTGAGATAACTGGTGTTATCACAAAATTGTCTGCACCTCATCAGTGAACGTGTCCATCGTCACTGCAAACAAGAAGGGGCTCGGAGCAGATCCCTGATATAATCCCACCACCAACTTCAACTCATGTGTAACTTCTACTACAAACCTTACCACCAGCTTTTTGTCTCCATACATGTACTCCACCATCCTCACATACTTTTCTGCCACACAGACTATGCAGTACCACAGTTCCTCTCTTTGCACCCTATCATGTGCTTTTGCTATATCCATGAGGACTCAGTGAAGCTTCTTCTGACCTTCTCTAAACTTCTCCATCAACATTTTACAAGCAAACATCACGTTTGTAATGCCCTTTCTTGCCATGATGCCACACCTCTCTCTTACATTCAACAACCCTGTCATGCAACAATCATGTCCCATAGCTTCATGGTCTGGCTTATCAGCCCTGTCTAGCCTCTACAGCTCTACACATCACCTTTGTTCTTGAAAATCAGTACCAGTACATGTCACACACTTCTTCATTCCTCAGGCATCCACTTTTCCAGATTGTGTTAAACAATCTGGTTCAACAGTCCACTGCACTCTCTGCTGGTGATCGCCACACTTCCACATGCTGTTTGTACCAACAGCCCTTCCTCTCTTCATCGTTGTCATAGCTGCCCTGACTTCCTGCTACTGATCCTCTTTGATGTGGGATTGGGATTAAGCATTAGTACACTGTCTTGTAGACTTGTTAACTTTTGAATTGAAAAAAAAATGTTCACATTTTGCAAAGTTTTTGTTGGTGTCTGATTATTTATGACATATTATAGTTGATTGCTGATTGGAGAGCTCTCTGTGAATTTGTGGGCCTAGGAGTCCAACAAACTGTAGAACCATAATTTTCACAGCCTGCAAAATGTGATCCACTGAAGTGGATTTGAGATCCCTTCCCAGACGCCTTAACGCCCACTCACATCCTGGGCCATCTGACCTCAGGAATTTGCATGACAAGGTGGGGCCAGGTTTCACAATGAAC
>NW_024584006.1:0-3699 GCF_018398535.1 Haplochromis burtoni
GGCTGCTTTTCCTCATAGTATCCATCCCTCAAGAATTTCTCCATTTAAAGCAATGCATTATCAGGGATTGTAACGTCTAGTCCTTTTAATGAATCGGAATAATTGTTGCTATATGAATAAATTTGAATTGAACAGAAGACGGGAGATGGGATTAACAGTAAAACATATCTGCTAAGTTGTGAGGAAAGTAAGTGTACCTTTCTAAGGGAACTATCACAAAATTACGTGGTAAGCATCTCTCACTGATGGTGACAGATCCAGAAATCTGTTGTTGGAATGGTCTGTCTGTGGAGCTAAGATAGCAAAACCCTTAATTAAAGGTGTTTCTTCACCACCTGCCACAGGGACTTTGTTAAAAAAACAGTTTTACTTTAACACGAAGGGAAACTTTTTATTAGAAACAGCAGTGCAGTCAGCAAATACATCAAATACCACCCAGAATCGTGTACCTTTTAAATTATATTTGGAATGTGTTGTGTAGTAACAATGTATGGGTAATTAGCATTTAATAATATTTCATCCACTGTGTCAAAACAGTGACTCTCCATCCTAAATGTAATTTTGCAGATGAGGACAAAGTCACAGGAAGATAAACCTGAGGAGGAAGGTCGTGAGCGGAGCATGGTCAAAGGTTCCTGCCTTTTCATCCACATCCAAATGCCTCGGGACGTTATACTAGAACTTGATGTTGACAGTCTGATCATCCAGGATAAATTCATGCTGCATGGCCATGAAAAGAAACTTGCAAATTAAAGAAGAGCACCTGAATACAACATGTACAGAGTTCAGGTGGTATAAGTGGTACAAGAGTAATCCAAACCTTAGAAGTGATTCACTTTTATTACTTAGAAAACTGTGTAATCTGTGTTCCTGTTTGAATAATGGGCTGCCCAAACATTAACACACAGTAATGCCACTCTAATATACCACAGGTTGTGGCTTATATAATATCAATATAAGTTTGGTTATTTTGTCTTGAGTCTTGTGTTTATACAGGACATTTCTATTATTTGGCAAGAAATGTGTTTATTTATAGCAAAAGAGTGGGAATAAAGTCTAAATCCCAACAGCTTTGCGGGCGTTTGCCAGTACATTATTTATAGTGGGTGTAATGTACCCAGTGCCTGGTGTCCACATCACTTGTGATTACCCTTAAGGCTCCAAGGCAGTGAATACTGCACAAACAGACAACGTGTACATTGTGTGCCTTGATTCTCAGCTTCGCTCACTCTTTCCCACCACCCTGTCCTGCTCTCTGTAAATCTATCATCAGCCTTCACAGATCTCTACTTTGATTTGATTCTTGTGTCCTTCTCCTGACTTACACCATTGCACTCTACCTCTGCCCTTTTCCCCACCGTTTTCTCTTTTTTTATTATCTACTTCTTTCCATTCCCCATGTAACTGACCTCCACACACCTCTCCTTTATTACTCTCATGCTTCTTGAATTTGAAAAACCATTGTTTTAAATGAACAATGATTTCGCCCTTGGTTACTTCATGTAAAGTTAGGATGTCAAAGAGACTGACTTTCCACATTAAACCTCCGTGTTGTTTCACCTCGTTTTAAAACAACTCTACTAAGAGGCATAAATTATCCATGAGTAACTGATGCTGCCATAAAATACACAGTACTTACTGCAATCAGTTATTCTATGATACTACATTTGCTGTTAACCAGTGCTACAGCAGTTTCAGGCATAGATATGAAACCAGAATGTTTTAAACAAAAACAAAAGATAAGCAAAAGCACACAAAACAAACACAAAAACACAACAAACCACTCGAGGAAAATACAGACGTCCACATACTTTAAATACAAATCATCCCCAGAACTAAATGTAAAGAACTCAATCAGTGTTGACTTTCTCTAAAACTGAAATCCTGTTTTAAAGTTCATCAAGGTTGCCTAAACTCTTTCTGTTTGCCTTTATGCGCTGGATAAGACAGATAACTCAGTCAAACTGGTTAATGGGACTTTTTTTCTGGAACAGTTCTACAAATGTTATTAAAACCCGAGGTTCATTAATGTTTGTTTTATTGTAATCGTCTCCTTCTGGATAAAATAAAAATAAAAATAAAAATAAAAATAAAAATAAAAATTTGATTTGATTTTCATCAAATCAAATCACAGATTTTGATTTGATGAAATTGTAAATAATCTTCTCACATGTCACTTTCACCTCTTCAATAACATAAATAATCAATAACATGAAGACAGATTGTAAGAAAGAAAGAACAGGAAAGAACATGAGAAATTATTAACAATAGTAGGGACTACTCAGATAGTAACAGAATTTTTCATGTGGAAGACGCTACGCTTCTTTCAGCCGCTCCGTTGTCCACCAGGGGTGACCCAAACACACTGCTCTGCATATTTGGTTTGGCAGTTTTGATTTTGATTTTTCACATCAAACCCATCCTGACTCAAACCCCAAATCCCTATGTTCTCAAACTGGTTACCTTGAGTGTGTTAGGTGTCAGTCATTCTAGAGGTAAAATAGGATGGTAACCTCCATGTGACCAGGAAAAAAAAATAGTGGTTTACTGTTGGGAACCAATGGCAACTGTTGTACGGCACCTTCAACCTCTGGTCGTTGGTCCCAAGACGATTACATAGGTCACATGGGAGGTACCCTGTCTCCAAACAATGTCAGTCAGACTCAAACTCATTTGCAAATAACTGCCATCTAATATCTAAATGTAGTGACACTACCAACACTTTACAGTCAGTCTGCGCTGATGAACCCAGTTCATCTGCTTTATCAAGTTAGAATACGCCATGATGGATCACACAAACATGAGTTACTGAAGTTTGTGGTGGGTAATTTACTGCAAATTGTGTTAAATTTAATACTGAAAAGCTTTTTTGTCCAATATATGTGCTGCTAGCATACATAAAGCACACTTCAACCTCTTCAGGCCCTCTTCTTCCTCTCTTCTGCAATGTCATCTGCAATCATCATAGTCCATCATCAAAAAAGGTAGGGGATCAGAGCTGATGCCTGATGTAATCTCATCCTCTCATCTTGACTCCATCTGTATCTCCTACTGCACACCTTTCTTTCTCTCCATGAAGCCAAGCTTGTTGATCATCCCCTATCTTCTTAACCTAGCTTCAGCAAATCCTTCTCATAGCTTCATGCTTCATAGATTTTATTCCTTTGCAATTACTACAGTTGTGCACATTTCATTTGTTCTTGAAAACTGTACCACTACTCCATTCGTCAGGTGTCATCTCACCCTAACCAATCTGGTTAAAAAGCTTCCTAGGCATCTCCATAGCTCCTACATGTATGTCATCAAGGCCAACCACCTTTTCATTATTCCTGGTAGAATCTTGGTTATTAATGAAATGCAGTAGCTGCATCTGTTTCTAAATGTGTAAATTAGAAGTTTGATACATGTAGATTTGGCCCGGTCTTTGACTGGGAGTTGTGCCCGATGTGTGGATTCTGAATGGTCCGCTAGTGTGGAGTTGACTGTGGTACAGCACCACCTGATGTAGACGACAGCAGATTGGATGTAAGTGCCAACCTGGCCCCTTCAAATTTCTGTCAAAAATTGATAACAGACTGTCTCCATGTCTTATTCCTCTCTTGAGGCACTAAAGTTGATTTAAAGATGGCAGCTGACAGTGAGTGGTCTAAGAATAGAATAGAATAGAATTCAACTTTATTGTCATTGCACATGCACAGG
>NW_024584006.1:3719-19579 GCF_018398535.1 Haplochromis burtoni
TACAATGTAGCTTGCCATCGCCTGTGTGTGAATGTGTGTGTGAATGGGTGGATGACTGGATGTAGTGTGAAGTGCTTTGGGGTCCTTAGGGACTAGAAAAGCGCTATACAAATGCAGGCCATTTACTATGAGTTGGATTTCTTTCTTGAAGGAGTCTCTTGTTGGGATCATGATTCCTTTCAATCGTCAGGAGCAGCAATGTTAAGGTCTGCAACAACTCTATTTAGATTCAAGCAGACATTTGTTTTAAAAATGCAAATTACAAGTTGTTTCCATAATTTTTTACTTGAGCTGGCTTTGACTTTATTTTTAATGAAGTGCTTGTGCTGCTATTGTAAAAAAAAAAAAAAGACTCACAATGCAGTTTGAGTATTTGCTAAATAAATTAAGAAATCCTAATATACATCCAGTTATAGCAGTTCCACATTATTGTGTCGTGTTAGGTGGATTAATTTTATATGCTTTTACAAAATGTCTCAAGTTTTCTATTCATATATTGCACACAGATGATAACAAATGACATATAAGAGCTTTCATGCAGATCTTGGATATTTAGACCCCCAGAGCTTAAATGTCACATCTGCTCATCCTAGTGTAAAAAAATCATTATACCATACTGACTTATGTGTAGACATCATAGTAAATGTAATCATACTTGACAACTGCATTACCAATCCACTTTTTCAGGTTTTTTTCACTCTTTCAGAGTATAAATATATAAGGCCAAACATATATTTAATATTGCTCTATAAATAATTAAGACAAGTACTTGTATATGATGTTCAAACTTTTCTCTGATACTGAACATATTCCACAGTCAGTTAATTTTGGCATTTCTGCTGGAATAGTTAAAAGAATTCCTCTGAGATCTGTTGTCCTGCACCAGCTTTCCTTCCTGTAATTGAGCCAGGTTGATCTATTATATTGACAGGAGAAAGCTAGCGTGGGAACTTGGTGAACAGCAAGAGCTCCAATCCCCTTGTCTATTCACAATCGGGCTTAGGTGCATGCTAGATTTACTAAAACCTTTGTTGATCAATCGCACAGTTTCACAGCTGAGGCCGTGGAGTTTGACAAACGCCTGTGCTGGATAGTTGTGCAGTTTCATTTCACCATCAGCTTTTCCCGTTTCTTCTCTGAACATTGTAGATATAAGAGCAGCCTGTGGCTTTATCTCACCAATGCTTATCTTACACTTTCTGTCTACACATTCAAACTGTTTCACTAATGAAAATTTATGTGACAATGTGATGCACAGGAACATGTGAGAGATGCTCGATAATGCAACCTTAAATGCACATTTTGTAATCGAATATTTCTAAATGTAGCCAAAGACAACAGGAAGAGAGAACAGTGTTTTAGTGTGAGTGATGGTTAACGATGTCGTCTGTCACACTACTGACTACTGGGATAAAAAAACAGATGGCCTGTAATCACCCAGTTAGCAGTTTGGTATTTTTTTTTAAAAGGGGTGATTATAAGATACAGTGACTTTTATATTATTGAGCAAAGGCACTGGGGATTTTATTTTAAATAGGTGTCTAATCAACCTACGGATATCAGTAATTACACACTAAACAGCTTAAAAACCTTTTGAAGTATAAAAATGATTACAGCTGATAAATGTCGGCTTTAGCAAACTTTAAATAATTAAAACAGGTTAAATCATTCATTGCTACGTGTCAAAGCTTTTATCTTCATGCTGAAAACGTAAAATAAAGCTCCCACTGTTCTTTTTCTCTCACCCACTCTGTTTGCACAGTTGTGGAGAGCAGCCAGCCCTAGTTACATGCACGTTATGTTTGTACCACACAATAGATCTAAAGTGGAGAGTGAAAAATGCTACATTAATCAAGCGTAAATCATGCCCCATTCTCCCTGTTACAATCACCAAGCTTAACAAGTTTTGAGCTGAAAACCCTGCATTGCCACTTACAGCTATAGTGCTGTGCCCCATCTGATGATTCAGATCCTGATACAAATATTAATATTAGTTTTAAAATGATGATTTCATTTGTTAAGGAGAAAAATAGCTGGTGCTATAAATAAAAATTAAGGTTTTAGAGTGTCTCAGCCGAAGTCTAGACTTCAATCCATTTGACATATTTGGCACGACCTTAAACAGGCCGCCCATGCCCAAGACCCCTTCAGTGTGGCTAAATTAAAACAGTTCAGCAAAGAAGAGTGGGCCAAAATTCCTCCGGAGTGACATGAAAGACTCATTATCGGTTATCGTAAACGTTTGATTGCAGTTCTTGCTGCCAAGGGTGGCACAACCAGTTATTAGGTTTAGGGGATAAAATCTGAATTTTATGTTTAGTTTTTCACACAAGGCCAGGTTGGTTTGGATGTCTGTTTTGATGAAATCATCTATAACAACATTTGTTTTTTACTCAGGTTATCAAATTTGTTTGATCTGTAACATCTACATATGACAAATATGCAAAAAAAAACCAACAAAAAAACTAAAGAAATCAGGAAAAGGGTAAATATGTTTTTTTCAGCACTGTAGCTGAGTTTATAAGCCGTTGCTATGTGGCAAAGACTAACACTCATACCCATCATCTTGCCAGCCTAGAAAAAAAATTATATCATCATGGATACCTTTATTCTCTGTTTTCTCCAGCTGTGAAAACTGCTTTGTTTTATTTTGTTATTTTTGGGGTTCTTTTTGACTGGCCAAAGGCTGAGCCAATCCACCTTTTTAGAGGAAGCTCATTTTTTCCACTTGTATCCAAGATCTTGTTTTTTCAGTCACTACCCAAAATATATGATCATAATTGAGGCTAAGAGAATAGATCAATCTGTTAAATCCACAGCTGAAAGCCTTATCGAAGTCCACAAAAACATGTAAATTGGTGGGGCAAAATCAAACATATCTCTGAATATCCCCGAGAAAATAAAGAGTTGGTTTAGTGTTTCATGACGAGAACTAAAACTACACTGGTCCTCCTGGATCTGAGTTTCAACTCACAGATAAACTGCACTCTTCAGTGTCCTATCCTTCCCAGTTTCCCTGGGAGACAAAGATGATACCACCGCTGTTGGAACACTAAAGCTCAGGTACAGAAGTCTGAAATCTTCAACTCTGCCAATCTAGGGCACCGTCATCGACTTCCAAAGGAGTCAGCCAAGACAGTCCCACAACATCAAGAGTTTTGAGAAACTCAGGGTCAATCTCACCAACCCCACGGTACCTACCACCAGTCAGCTCTTTAAAACTACCTCAGTGACCTCACCCCCGGTGATGGGTGAGTCATCCCCTTCATCCAGAGGCTCTACATCCATAACAGATGATGTGTCAGTAGGATTGAGGAGAACCTCAAAATATTCCTCTCACCACCTGTCAGTGTCTTCAGTTGTGGTCAGCAAAATGCCGCCTATATAACAGCCTCCCTCCCAAGTTACATGAGAGTTTGCCAGCATTACTTTAAGGCCAGCCAAAAGTCTTTCTACATGCTCACTAAATAGTGAGTTGTTACTTTTTCTTACCAACTTTTTTTTAGTTATACTTGCTTTTCCTACTGTCAAAATGTCTCTGCACCACCCACTGCTTTACATTACATACATTACATACCCTAACCCTACTACAGCTAGTCTGATAGGAGGCCACAGTCTCCAATCAAGGACTCAATTTTCAAATAAAAACAGAGCTGAAATGAGGTACAGGAGTCAAGCAGCCTCTGAAACCACCTGATGGACAATGTGCTGAAAGGTATTACAGACTTATGTCCAGTGACAGTGACAACACTTTGCCTACCCCAGTCTGTGTTATTATTAAGTCTTAAGTGGGAGTGTATTCTAGTGATTTCAAATTTGCTGAAAGACGTTATAATCCCAAATCTGCACCCAGAATCCAGAATAATCCAGATTCCTGAGTCCCAGTGTAGCAGCTGGGTTGTGTCTGGGTAGGAAAAAACATTCAAGATATGTACACATATGAGCTCTAATGTATGTGGTACGTTTCTAACCGCTTGCTCATGTTAAAAAGTAAGAATAAGTATAATAAGTATAATAAGCATAAATGTCCTGTTGTGGTTTGTAAGGTTCCTTCATCTGGGAAACAATTTATAACACATTTAATACACTTTTGCCACAACCAAAGATCTTTGGGTAAATCAATAACCAGCCCATCAACAGTACATTAAAGCCCCACTGCATTACAATAAATAAAAATAAAATCTCCTTCTTTTTTTGTCATGTTTCTGGGTTTTTGAATTCTGAGCTTTTTGAGACTTTGATTCTTGTTTTTCATTTGTGTTATATTATTGTATCTTGAGCCTTAGTTCTTTGTTCCAGTTTATTGATATCTGTATTTTGCTTAGAAGGATACAAGGGGAAACCCAAAGCAATCACCGGACATGACACAAAATAAACCCTATATCAAGTTATGTGTCTTAAGTTCTTGTCTCTGCATGTAGTCACTCAATGTCTCAATTACTTCCTGTTTCATTGTGGTACCCGCTTGTCCCTTGGATTTAATTTTCCTTCCCACATCTTGTTATCTCTGATTAATTTCACCTTATTGTCCCCTGATTGGCCCTTGTCGTGTCTAATGGCCCGTCTCCCATTTCGCCCTTTGTCAGAGGGTCTGTTAACGTGGCTTTGCATGTTCCCTGATTTCAAATGCCTTTGGCTTTATGGACTTTGTATTCTTTGGACTGTTCCATCTACCTTTTATTAAATGTGCACTTTAAGCTAAACCTTACCTGCCTCAGGAGTCTGTATTTGGGCCCTCATTTATCAATTTGTGATATTTTTTGTTAAAGCACTTGGGTGCTCCTGCTTTATTAATCATGTTTCTACTTGCATTTCATAAAAATCAAATTTTTACCAGACAAATTTAATCTTCTAGCACAAAATTACATTAGACACACAGATAAATCTAATGGCATATTTATGTTTGAATTAAAACGTGAAACATAAAAACTCACTCAACCCATTGCACAATAGGCCTGTTCTCAGAGACTGTACATCTTTAAGCCCTCTGTGTATGAATACATGCTTGTGGGCAGTGCCTCACTTACTCAGCTTGCCAGCACAGCACACTTACTCTTCTTGACCTGCCGGCTTTTAGGTCTGCAAAAACATTTTGCTGCTCGCTCTTCTCTGAAATACGACACTTCATGTGTAACCTTGTGATGACAGTGATGCACTGTGGAATCAACCAGCAGTTGTATTTATTTTACTCTCACTGTATTTTTTGTGGAGTGTGTGCAGTTTTCCATTTGTTATGTTATTTTTTCACATTAAAAAAATAAAAGCCAAGTAAAAACAATAAATGATGACCTCCAATCTGGAAGACCTCATGAGTTGTTTATCACTAATGTCTGAATATGACACAAAGCAGCACTAAAAACAACGTGAGATGTAGTTAGTGGAGACTAATATAATTTATTTCGAAATTCACATGTATTTGTAAACGTTTGGTCAGGCTGTCACACAAACACTGTTCAGTCATTTGAAAGAAGGCAAAATCTTTCTTTCCGTTTGCTTCCACACATAACACCTGTGTGCTGATGGATTCGAGCTTCCTCTTTCTTTGAGTGTGACTCATGCGGTATAGTCACATGAACCACCTGAATTTGCACTCAAAATCCTGACCTAGCTTTCATTCATAAATGCCATCGCTGCATCCATCCTTCCTGAGTGGAAAGGGGAAAAAATATCAAAATAGTTAATTCTTTCTTTAAAATAAAAGAAAAAAAGAATATACAAATTAAAAAAAAAAAATCTAAATCAGCGAGAAGCCAATTTTAACCGGATTAACAGAGCGTAAAAACAGTAGATTTAAACAGGATATGGAGGAATGTGGGGACTCAACAAGGCCATTTACATGAAAAGGGAAAGACCATCTCTGAACTGAGGAGGGGGGCTAACATCTTTCACCACAGTGCTGTCATAGCAACCATTCCCTAACTCTCTGGTGTCGTGTGATTGGCCATGAGTACCATTCACAAAGTAAATAAGTAATAGCTAAATAATGAAATTACACAAAGGGGTCGGCAACCCTGGGCACACGAAGGGTTAACTGATGGCACGACCATAGCTGGACTGGCCATCGGGCATACCGGGCATGTGCCCAATGGCCAATGGTGATTTTTGGTTTTTATGGGCTGATGAATTTTTTTTTTTTTTTTAGTAACGGTATAAACAATGAAACCTGGTGGATTGGCCAGGTGCTGGCAGATGTGTAAAAATAACTCTGGCGGAGTTTCCACAGAGTGGATGAGAGAAAGGGGAGGCAGGAGGAGGAGAGACCCGAGGCGGCCGCCTGTCTGAGTGTCAGGTGAACTCGACTTCAGGTAAGAAGTTATGACCTGCAGTCTATCTGGGTCAGATATAAACCAAGTTTAGGTGGAGTTTATTTTCGTTATGCTGACTTTTTACCGTCAGTTACAATAACTCGTACTGCTTACTAGCTGACTGAGTTTCTATACAGCTGGGTGGGTACTATGATGTTACTGATAGTGAACTTTATTTTATTCATAAGGTTAGTTAGTAGAGTTGCCAACCATCCCGTAAAAAACGGAATTGTCCCGCATTCAGAGAAAATATTACTGTTTCGTGTTGGGGTGAAAAGGAACAGTTTGTCCCGTATTTCAGCTACAATGAAAAAGACACAAAGCTGGATTTATTCTGTGTCTTTACGCTGCAGCTGCTTCTTCTTCTCTCATTCTCTCCCCCTCTCTCTCCTGTTGCTACTTCAGTCATGAAACTGATCAATAATTAGCTGATCAGCTTTTCTCTCTTGTTTGTTTATCGCCCACTTTGCGCCAGAAAGAGGAAACCAGCGGATGTCGCGCTAAACAACAGCAGCATGTTTAAGTTTGATCAGCTGTTGTTAGAATTTATTTAAAATTACTTTCTAGTATCAGCTGATGTTTGCTGGAGCCACAGCTGTAAAGCTGCTGGTCATGATATCGGTGTTTTATGTTAATCCAAAAGGATTAACATAAAACATGTATCACCCTGGAGAAACGAAGAAGTCAAAAAACTCGAAAGAAATTGCAGGGCAGCAGAAAGGAGATGGAGGAAAAATAAAAATGCAATCAACCATCAAATACTTTGCGAGCAACTTAAAATGAACAATAATACACTAAGGAATTCAAGAAATTCATACTTTGCCAAAATAATCAGTAATAACAAAAATAATCCCAAAGTCCTCTTTTCCACCATAGATCATTTATTTAACCCTGATTTTAAAAGCTCAAAAAGAACCCCCACAGACTCACTCTGTGAGCAGTTTGCAGACCACTTCAGGGGAAAAATCAGCGCCATCAGATGTGACATTTTATCTTCTCGGATATGATTTTAAACACATCCGAGGGCTCGATTGTCCCTGAGGAGACACTGGACAGGTTTGTCGTGGTTAATGCTGAGAACCTTAAGAAAGTTTTCTCCACAGTGAGACCCACCACATGTCTTTTAGATCCAATCCCCTCTTCACTTTTTAAAACACTTCATGGATTTTTTGAAGCGGAGCTTTTATACATGATGAATTGCTCTCTTCAGTTGGGTGTCTTCCCTGCTGCCTTTAAAACGGCGGTGGTGAGGCCCCTTCTGAAGAAGAGCAATTTGGATTGTAATGAATTTAATAACTAGAGACCTGTATCCAACTTACCATTTTTAAGTAAAATTTTAGAAAAACTTGTTTTTACTCAGATTACTGATTTTCTCAATGATAGACAGATCCTGGAGATATTCCAGTCTGGATGTAGGGTGAACCACAGCACAGAGACGGCTCTCCTAAAGGTTTTAAATTATCTTAGATGTAACTGGGACGCCCAAAAGCTCTCAGTCCTGGTGCTACTGGATCTAAGCGCAGCCTTTGGTACAGCCCTGTACTTTTTAATTTGTATATGCTCCCTCTCGGCGGTGTCATCAGGAGGCATGGAGTGAACTTCCACAGTTACGCTGATGACACTCAGCTGTACATCTCCGTGTCTCCTGATGACACCAGACCAATGGATGCCCTTTTAACTGTATTCTAGATATTAAATCTTGGATGGTAGAAAACTTTTTACAGCTTAACCAGGACAAAACTGAAGTTTTAATCGTCGGTCCTCTCTCACAGAGAGAGAAACTCTTGTCTAAATTAGAGGCATTTTCACTAAGTCCTTCAATACAAGTGAAAAACCTTGGTTTTTATTTTCGACTCTGAGCTTGGTTTTATCCCACATATTAAACATATAACCAAAATTGGATTTTATCATCTAAAAAATATAGCCAGAGTCCGCCCTATTCTCTCTCGGGCCAACACGGAGATGCTGATGCATGCTTTTATTACCAGTCGCATTGATTACTGTAACGCCCTGCTCTCTGGTCTCCCCAAAAATAATATTTCACCTTTACAACTTTTACAAAACTCTGCAGCTCGTGTGCTGACGAAGACCAGAGGGCGGGCCCACATTACACTGGTTTTAGAATCGCTGCACTGGCTCCCCGTGTGTTTCAGGATCGATTTTAAAGTTCTTTTATTGGTTTTTAAATGTCTTAATGGTCTTGGGCCTTCTTATCTCTCAGATCTGCTTTTACCATATGAATCCTCGCGGACCTTGAGGTCCTCTGGGCCTTTTAATTGTCCCTAAAGTCAGGACACATGCTCACGGAGAGGCAGCTTTTCAGTGGTATGGTCCTCATCTGTGGAACAGCCTGCCGGAGGAGCTCAGGGCCGCAGAGAACGTACATGTTTCTAACAACAGGCTCAAGACCCACCTTTTTAATTTAGCTTTCACCTAACGTTTATTTATTTTATGCTTATTTATTCTATCCTGTTATTCTATTTATATTATCAATTTAGGTTTTACCTAATATTTATTGATTTTATTCTTATTCATTTTTTATCTTCTTACTCTATTTATATTTATACTGTATCCCATTCTTATTTATTTTATCTTTTTATCCTGTATATATTCTTATTAGGTCATATCTCCAGTGTTTCCTCGGGGGGGGCTGCTTTTAATCATGCAAAGCACTTTGTGCTACATTGCTGTATGAAAAGTGCTTTATAAATAAAGATTGATTGATTGATTGATTTGGATATGTGGTGAGAAGGAAACATGAAGATGAAACCAGGAGATGTTCTTACTGAATCATCAGAGCTGAACAGGTGATGGAGAAACAGGTTTACCTTTTAGGTGACATGAATGAGTCGAAGGGAAGTTATGAACTGTTTCTGAGAGACAAATAACCCCAGGATCCTTTTCTAAGCAGCTGACAGCTGGTAACTGTGCAGGTGCGGGTCTAGCAAAGTGTTGCCAGGGGCCCAGGTGGCATTGACAGGGAAAGGGGGGCACAAAGAAATACTTTTCTTTCTCATTCTCATTTAAAATGTCTCACTTTTAATAAATAATTATCTGAATCTTACAACCAAAAGTTTTATCTGATGTAAAATGTATAGAAATTATACATATACCAACAAGACATGCATTTTCTGTTGTACAGTTCATTTGCTGTTATGGATTTCTTGTTATGGATAAAAAGTGTATTTTTTTTGGTTTCAAAATAGCTGATAACTATTTGCTGATAGCTGCCAACATCTGCGAACAAATATAATTCTATATAGTGTGTAACTGTTGATATAGAGCATTATTATATTTATTGCTAATGCAATAATATGGCACACCGACTTCTGAGGAATGGCACTCATCATTAAAAAGGTTGCTTACCCCTTTTTTACATTGACAAAAAGGTGGAGTTTCACTCATCTGACCGTATGTGACATGAGTTTGACATCCATGCTCTAGATCCTTATGCTTACAGTGTAAATGAACAATACAATATTATGAAATATTACATTACTGTGGCGGAGGTGTGGTCTGCGCTCTGCTGCAGAGGAGGGGTGGTGCAGTGGGTTCAGGGGACAGTGCCAGGGAGCCTGGCAGAGCAGGCTCCTAATCATGCCCTCCCTGTTTAGTAGCCCGCTGGGACAGGAGGAGGCAGGTCTGAGCTGGAGTCGTCTGGACTGTGAAGTCACTGTTATCGTTGTTACTGTTGTTGTTGCCGTGAAGCCGAGTAAATGGCTCTCGACTTGAAACGCTTCCTGTGTGTGCTTCAAATTCTTTCTGAAAAAGCAGTGACTCGAAAGAAGGTGGGTTGGTTGAAAGACAGAAATACACACACATGCACAAATTAAGAAGGCTATTTTAAGCAAAATTGCTGTCCAGATGCGATCATAAAAAATGGGGCATTTAGCTGTAACAAAATCACGGTGACCAAGAAAACCTTCCAAATGGGGCATCGGTTTATTTCAGAGAGGAGCGTAAAGCTGAGCCACGCACCATAAAGCCACAGATAACTGGATGTTCTGAGGACTGGCAGGAGTTAAAAGCATTATAGGCCTGTGGTGAGTGAAGGATCAAGACTGCATACACTAATACCTTCTGTATTTTGAGGCTGATGGCTGAGGAATGTAAATTGGGAGCGCGGTCGGCTGCTGTTGCCAGTTACTTTTCTCTAGGCTAAAGAACATTTCCCCTGAAGTTCACAAACTGATTAGTGATAGGAGACCCTAAGCTGGATAAATCCCTGAGGAGGAGGAACTGACTGGGCCTCCTCTTAGACTTTGCACATTAAACTGACCATAAGGTGGCAGCTCGGGGTTTGCAGCTCTGCAGCAGGTTGACTTTAAGAGTTGTGAAAACCAGTAAAGAGGAGAAAGATTTCTATGTTATGGGCTAATTTTGAACAATGGTAACTTCCATCTATCTAATAGGTTCATTGCTGCTTTTACCCGAGCTCCAGCACTATTGTAACAATGAACAAAGTTTTACACCAATCACAGATTCTCTGCTCTTCTTATCTCCGTCTACTTAATAACTTTTTCACTTTCTTCTAACTAGAAGCTGGGTTAATTGCATTTGGTACAGTAGTATATGCTCCTTCCATATCTCCACCTTCAGACATTTTGAGCCCCCATTATTCTACTCTACCACCAACGGTCCATCAAAGAAAGCTATTAATGGTTCAATGTGACAGTTGAGCCACAGGCAGGGTGGCCAACTTTGCCAAGGTTGTCACACACCCACGTTATCTGCACAGCAGGGAAGCAGACCCATGTACATAACTCTTCCAATTACTGATTTCCATGGAACATAACTGAAATCACAGGGAATGTGAGAACATAGGATTTCTTCTTTGTTCAAATAAGTCATGTCCCTCAGTTCCTTTTGAGAGGAAACAAGCATCAGACTCTAGTTGTCCAAGTCTGTCAGAGGCTTTTAACTTATGTCTCTCTTTGGCTTTCAAGATCATACTCTGAGAACTGCTGAACTTTAAAGAGCTTATTGAGTAAGTCCAAACATTTTGGCATATTTCTAGTACAATTGTAAGTTTTTACATAAACTGTTTAAACATTTTTTACCGTGTAGGGATTTATTGTTGTTTGTAATAACAATCTGCTAGCATCAGTAAGTGGTAAGTGACTGGTTGGGTCCAACAGTTGATGCGCTGGTTTTGGGAGATATTTGTTTATGAGCAACTTTGACAAGGATTGTGCAGGCATCTGTGGAGACAAGAACCAACGGCATAGGGTATACAGGACTATCCTGTTCAATGAATTAATTTGGCCAAGCTTTAGCTGTCATACAGATGGCCTCACATTTAACTCTGTTTTATATGAAGAGAACATACAGTTTTCAGTATGATGAAACCGTTATACTACACTGCAGATATAAAAAATACAATAAAAAAAAATGCCACACTGCAGCGCAATAACTTAAAAACGCGTACATCTTAACATCCACAGCTTTTATCAGTTAACTACAAAAAAGGGTTTTCTCCAAAATCACTCCATTACTGGTGCCCGACAAAACAGAGCAGCAGAGATGAACATATCCAAATGTTCTGCTAGCTTACATGTCAAAGTAGACAAAAGAAATGTGAGGCTGTCACGTCTTGATGCAGTGATGCCCACGTTTTCAGTGGGAGAAACGTTTTGTCACTTGCATACATTTGCATACCTCCCAGCCCATTGCTCCTTCAGTGGGCTGCTTTCAGTCATTGTGCAAATGTACTGTTTATAAGATCGGGGAAACCTGCAGTCAGCTGAGACTGAAGAAGTCACTTGGATGAGTGACGAAACGTTTCTCCCACTGAAAACGCTTCGTCCAGATGAACAGAATCACCTTTTGGAGATGTGATGCTATAAGCTATTTTACAGACCAGCAGCTCGCCTAGTGGCACACAGCCCAGATCATCAGCCCTCCACCACCATGCTTAACAGTTCATATGAGATGTTTTGAACAGAGTAGCCTCTGAATTTAAAAGTCAGAGGCTACTCCGTTTCCACTGAAACTGATACCATTAAATATAAAAATCACCAACAAAGATGGTGGATGAGAACTGATGGATAGACATGAGTAACGCCGTCTTAAACCTTTAACAACTTTATATACTGTTTGTTTTGCATGGATAACTTGGTTTGCCAGACAATTTATCTAATTTAACAGAGAAAAAAACCATTTTCTAGCTCCGACAACATTTTAAAGACGAGATGATATCTGGGATTATTTCAGAGGGTTTCAAATGTGCTGCTAGAGACACATATCACAGGGCACCTTCGGGGGTCTTGATTAGTTAATATCCCAGCTGGTCAGGACTGTTTTGGTGGCACTTAGTGGACCAGCTGTGCATTAGCCAGGGTCATCACGCTTTGAGTCATCAGTGTAATCGAATCGTCCTTTTAATAGGCATTCTTAAGCCCTCAGTTACTCTCTTGCTGCTAAACCTGCTGCCACACAGTTCACTTGAAAGCTGCCATGCCACTTATTGTTACTGTTTCTGGCCCTGTGTTTCGAAAGCCTAACCCATGGGGGTGTAAATAAAAGCACAGCAGGGGACGTTATTATGGGCACGCTCCAGTCTGCAGAGCTGAGCTTCGATGCTTCTTCATGCCAGATTAAACCAGGCGATAGAAGTTACTTTTAAATGTGTCGGCACTAATCAAAATGAATATGTCACTTGCCTATTTGCAAAAAAAGGAAGAAAAATCAGCATTGGATGTGATAATTAGAATAAATGAATACTTATCCTAATAATAAACAAGTATAGAGAAAATGAAAATGAAGAGTCAAATTTAAACAAGAAGCTTCAATTAAATAACGGCAACATTAGATCACAACAACTGCTGCTTGTCCTCAGCTTTTTATTATATTTTATTATATATTTTTCTATTATATTCAATTCTCTCTGTCATCTTCCTTTTAGCCTACAGCCTGGGGCTCGCTCGGGCCACTTCGGGGGTGGGGTGCCCTCGGCCTGGGGCTCGGTCACTCAGGCACAGCTGGCTGCCGGCGGAGCGCACGGGCGCGTCACTGCAACTCCCCCTGGCTTCTGCTCCGCGGCTGCTGAGTGAGCCCTCATCTGGGACTCTCCTCAGCTCTTTCTGGGACAGTGGCGCGGCTGCCCCTCTGTTGGTCTTCCTTGGTCTCTTGTGTTCTGGGGGCCTCTGGATGTCTGGAGTTTTGATCTCCTCCATACCTGCTTCATGCCCTGGAGGACGGGGCTGTGGCCCCCCCACACCCTCTAGCAGATCATTACATGAAGGAACCTTTTAAAAAGAAGCGCGTCCATGCTCACAGGTGTACACACGGGTGCTCACACCCACAAACTACACCCTTTTTGGCTCCTACCTCAAAGCACACTGTGCGCTGTCGATCTTACAATAATGTTTAATATTTAGTATTTACTGTTATATTCCCATATATCATTGTGATGTTGTTTATTCTATTGCTCTCGTTTTCTTCTGCTTGTTTTCTTTTTTCGTTCTCAACAGGTGAAATTAAAAAAGTATCTACTGTTATTTATTGTTAGCTAGTTTATTGTGATGGTGTTGCTTTTATTATGTTGCTCTTTGTTGTTTGTTTTCTCTTCTGGTTTTTTATCTCCATACAGGTGATCCAGGTGTTTTGTTTTTTCTTCCCCCCTCTCTCACCATCTCTTCTCCCCTCTATTTTTCTTTCTCTCCCTCTCTTTCTTTCATTCTTTCTCCCTGTCCTATCCCCCAGTCATGTCTGTCCCGTCTTTAAAAAATGAAAATAAAATAAATACATAATTATAATAAAGGTCAATCAAACGGACCAATATGGCAAGGCCATGATGATCCACTATTTTTTTTCCAATTATAGAGGCTTTGGGATCCTTTTGGGATTTCCTGGAGGAGCTCTCTGGATCCTATTGTTTGTCTTAATCAAGTCCCTAGAAGACTTGGAAGGGAAATAGAGACTTGCATGAAAGTGCACACAAAAAAGCCAGACAATGTCTTCAACAGTTTTAAAGTGTGATTGCTTAAAGATCCCAGTCCAGCTTGGTGTCAGTGCACGTGTTAAGTGAACATCGCTTAGCAGTTAAGCAAACACGGGAACAACACGGTGGCCCAACCGTCAGATTGTCATTTTTAAAATGCAGTGCAATCACAAATGAATGTGATTGCCATCAGCTAAAGCTATACAGTTTCCTCTTTGTTTCCTTTATATGTTACAGATATATTCAGATATTCATTACCTTTAGAAAGTACTCTTCCCTGAGAGTCCTTTGGAGAGTTATCCTCAGATTAACTTTTGTCAGAACAAAAAAGCTCAAGTTAATTTATCAGAGCACCCTCCTTTTGAAACAGAACTTAGATCCTACAGCAAAATACTTTTTCCATTTTAATAAAGAAATATCTAGTTGCCTGAGTGATTAACATTTAACATAATCGCTATGCTTTTCTCCACTGATGATAGTAATATAAAAGTAACTTGTAAAACACTCTTTATTTAACAGTGCAATATTACCGGAGTGATCTGTAGCACAGAATCACAGACTGTAGATACCAAAGTTTTACCTTGTACAGCTGAGGGCTGCAAAAATGACTGGAAAGTGTGTCTTTTGTTACTAGCAGTGAATGGACAAGTTTGAATGCAGTGAATTTGAGGTACTTTTTTCAAAGCGGTACCACATCTCATATACTCATCTTCCAGTCATACTGTAGATATATAAATGCCTTCCTGCACTACCCTCCCTCACCTTTTCTAACTGGATCTAGCTGGCCTGCGAGCTGCCCTGTCCTTAATAAGGACCTTCCTCAAATCACAGTCTCTGAAATATCATTATTTTAATTTTTTAAAAGTGAAAATTGTGTAATTGTATTTTTTAGCCCTCGGTGTTGTCACTTTCAGTAAAATGATCTGTTTTTAACTAAATTCAAACTTTGGAAAGGGCCTCAGAGATATCCCAGTTTAGTCTTTCTAATTAGTTTTTATTTTTAATTTCCTTTTGAGTTTTTGTTTTCATTGTGCTTTAGTTTCAGTTAGTTTATAGTCTTGAGGGTTTTTTTTAGTCTTATTTCAGTGTTATTTTCCAATTTTATGTACTTGTTCTAATACAAAGTGGGTTTTTCAGCGGCAAAATTAATTAAAATTAAAATAGTCATTAAAGTTCAAATGCAATGATTCATTCATTGTAGGCAGGTCACTCTTCTTTGCTTAAAATCTTCTTAAAAGTGTAGCCATTTCTTTTCCCAGTTAATGTCAAGTTGGCTCCTGTAAGAGAAAAAAAACAACTTTATATTGTATCAACAAAATATAATTGGTTTCGTGGAAGCAAATCAATCCCTGGCTGCTCCAGCCTGCATGCCAAATATCCTTGGGCAAGATACTAACTACAACTGGAAACGAAGGGCACCCAGCAAGCTGCATGTAAACTTCGTGGAGTAGCAGGAAACAGCGTTCCTTTACTCGAAGAGAACTGAAGTGAATGCGAACCCTGAGGAATGCAAACCTCTGCCACAGAAAATAGGAGAGAGAAATCAGCAAATCAGTGCTGGCCAGAGGGGCCGATGGCGCGATATGGCAGCCTCGCTTCTGTCAGTCTGCCCC
>NW_024584006.1:19742-21851 GCF_018398535.1 Haplochromis burtoni
AACTGCTGAAACTGTGTCGTACTCAGGCTCGGACATCTGATTGCTGCCTTTTATAAGCTTTATTGCACAAGCATAAGCTAACACCAGTACAGTAACCGCGCCTTTACAGAAGCCAGGCAATCAACTGAAAGACACAAAATAAAACAACCATACAACATTAACAAAGCAACACTATTAATGACAGTACAGTTTAGCAATAGTCATATTTATAGCTTTAACATGTTACTTAGTTAACACAGAAACTCACCAGCTTGGCTTCATCAGTCATAACAGCAATATCAATGAAAAGAAGATCCGGCCGGTAGGATCTATGAGCGGCCGTTAATACGTACCATCCCAGACTTACATAAATCACTCCGTCTTAAATAAATTTGTCATTTAAAGCAAATATGGGTGTGGCTGATAATAAATCACAACAAACAAATTGGCATGTTAGTAATTTGGGAAAAAACCACACATTGTCAGTGACACTGCCCTGGAAGCACAGCTTCCTCACGCAAAGGAAAATCCAAACTACTCGGACTAATTGCAAAATTCTTATTAAACGGAAAGGGACGACAGAAGAGGCAAAAGCACTCATAATTATATGTACAAGAGAGAATACTAGTCATCACAGCACAACTAGAAATGTACCCAACATATACAAAAAGAACAGTGACTGGCTCCACCCATTCAACCATGTTCAAAGACTATACGTTCTTCTCAAAGGATTGTTGAACATGATGTACTGGACAGAATAGGTATGGAGCATTAACTTTTTTACCAGCGCCATTAACACCTGCTGTTACCTCGTGTGTGAACAGTTCCACAGACAGACAAGATAGTGAAATATCAATTACCCACTTTAACAGCAGAAGCCTATTTGCCAACATCAAAGAATATTCAATCAAATTTGCAAATCCTTTCAATGCAACAGCAATAATAGTGATTCGTCTGGAGAAGGGAGTAGATTTGGAGCTTGATGGATATATATGAACAGAAAGGGCAGTGAGCACAGGGCCCACTAGAGGACGTTGGGCCCCTCAGGCCACCCTCGCGAAATCTGTTTCTGATTGTTTGGTCAGAGACATTCACACTAGTGTCCTACTGGAGGTCATCTTGTAGCTCTGGAAGTGCTTTTCCTTCTTGCACACAGCAGCAGATACCAGCCCTGCTCATGGTCTAAGGACTTTCTATGGTCTTGTCCAGCTATTGCTGGAAGACACAGCAAACCTCTGGCATTGACACGTATTGATTTACCACTCTGGAGGAGTGCAACCTCTGTAGGGTCCAGGTATCGTATCACACTGTCAGTAGTGACACCTACCCTGGCCAAATGCAAACTAGTTTCATCAAGGAAAGATGAAAAATGTCATTTCCCTTCTCCTGTAAAACCATTCCTGTTTTGGAGTTTGTCTCATAGTTGCCCCTCTAAAGCAAGTGAAACTGATCAATCCCCTCTGATACTTACCTGACCAGACGTTTACTAACTAGACCCTATACTCTGATCAGAAAGTGTTCCCTATGATTAGATACATTAAGCTTCACTTGGGAATCAGGTGTTTATAGACACATGGGATGCACATTATCTCATATGTATATAAAAACAAGTTTAAAAATGGTACCATTCTCAGGGACTGTACAAGGAAGTACAAAGCCAAAGCTGGCCACACGACAGTCCTGACCTAAAATAATCTTGTTGATGTTGTTTTTTTTATTGTACTATAGGTACTAGGTGGTAATTCTACAGCTCAAACCTTAAGAGTTGCTGGGGGCCTGATTGGTGTTGAGTTTATGACATCTGATGTAAACCCAATGTTTTGATCTCTAAAAATCGCCCTTGTCAGTTCCAGTTAAGCCTGAACAAAAGCTTCTCTCAACAAACATTTTTCTCTTTCAAGGAATATAGTACACTCTGTTACAGCACCAAACTGTTAGACTCCAATCTAATTGGATTGTGAGCAAATTTCACATTAACCTCCCATACCAAGGGTTGGCAACCTGCGGCTCTTTAGTGCGTATAGTGCGGCTCTGCCTGGTTTGGGAAAATAAATTAGAAGTATTTAGCTGAAATGTATTTTATTTATGTTAGTTCTTTTTTAACTTGTAGTTCTAAATTGGAAGATTATT
>NW_024584006.1:23110-29648 GCF_018398535.1 Haplochromis burtoni
GCCCAAATATCAAAGAGAAATTAAAAATGCATGCCGTGGAAGAGTTTGGGTCTTAGGAGGTTAAATTAGATCAAAAGAAAATGGCTTGGCATTGTTTCTGCCTGTGAGATGAGAATGAAGAGCAGGCAGAGGCTAAATGGTCCCAGGTTTAGTTATTTGATGACAAAACCACGTGTGAGGCTTTGTCCACTTAAAATATTCACAATAAACAGGCATCAAGGATGAGTGCAAACCCTGGAGTAGTTTTAAAACTTTTATTTATCAAAAACTAATGATTAATACAAGTACTAGTGGTGGGCAGATCGATCCAAATATCGATTGTATCGTTACCAAGTCAGCATCGGTATCAGATCAATACTAGCCTGGTAAGATGGATTCTTTACTTTAAATTCCGCTCTTGTTTGCAATGCTGTGGTTTCGACAAAGACGAAACAGCCAGACTCGCCGCTACCGTGTCAGCGCAGAGCACTTTCCTCCCCCTCCCCCCTCTTGTGTTTAGATGTTGCGCTGTCACGTGACGTGACTTAGACGCTTTTGGGGTTGTTAAGTTGTTTACGTATTATTTATGTTTTCACCAGTTTTTCTTGTTGGGAATTTTAATTGTAATTTTGTAATATAGTTTCTCAACTGTACTAATTTTAATTTGTTTATTGGCTTGTATGCACTTTTTATTTATGATTTTTTCTAAAAAGAAAAATTGATAATAAAGCATTTATTAAGTGATTATGTCCTGGGTTTTAACTATTCAACAATAAAAAACACATAAGGTCATGAAAATTAATTGAGATTTTGCAATTCAGTGATGCATCCACCTTATTTATTGTCAAGTATCGGTATCGGGGATAGTGGCCCGTATTTACTTGGTATCGGATCGATACCAAAACATGTAGTATCGCACACTGCTAACAAGTACATTGATTTAATGTCTCCTAAATAAAAATCTAACAAACACAGGAAATCCAAGGAAAATATATCCACCAATCCTTGGACCAGCTTTTTAAGTTAATGAACTAAAGAAATCTTTGTCCACTCTTCTTTACAAGCATTCATTTATCCACAGCTCTGAAGGTCCCACCATAGCATGTCAGTCGGGCTGAGGTGTGTCCTTGGGATCATTATCCTGTTGTGCGAACCAGTTTCGGCCAAACTTTAGCTGACAGACAGATGGCCTTACATTTGACTCTAGAACATTCTGGTTTAAACAAGCCCTAATTACCAGTTCTCCTCCACTCTGCTTGACATTTGCTCTGAGGTGTTTACCTAGCAAACATCCCCCATTGGGGCCCATGGGTCTGCTCCCTTGGGGCATGCCCTATATTTTGCACCAGTCTGCAAATAGATTGAGTAAGCTCTTACAAAATAAATAAGATTAGAAATGAATTCTTTGAATTCACTAAATGTGAGTCAGTATGAACAATATCAGGACACTGACATTGGTGCACCTGAACTTAATGCAAACTGCTTTTGGTCTTTGACAGCTTTTCTAAATATTCTCTATGAAAATTCTCTATGAATTTTTCATTTGACTCTTTGTGTGAAGTTGAATGACAACACAGACATTATAAGGAAGACCTCTCACACTTAACTCGATATCTAAGAGAAGTGTGTCATGCCCAAGATGACAGATGCCCAGTTCCTCCTCTTTAAAAGTTGATCATTTACTATAAAACAGCAAACCAGGTTACAACAGTGTTGCTGCACAAACTCAGATACACAGCTAAGGTTCATGAAATATTCAGTTGTCTGGCAGGAGGCATATGTGCTCTTTATCACTGTACAGATTATGGGGAAAGTACAAGAATCCCATCTCAGTGACAGTCAGCTCATTTCAGCCTGTTTTATCTTTGCTGTTTGAGCTGATTATTCATGGCAGGCCAAAGCATTCTTCAGGCCAACAGAAATGTCCTGGTGCTCGCCATGGCCCTTGGTCATGTGATAACTCACTACAGTGATAGTTTGTTCTTACAGTATAAAGCTGAAAAAGACTATGAGGCTGTTATCTGTGGTATGAACTGTCAAGTTAAAATATGTCACATTTGATCTCTGCGGTCCCCAACCTTTTTTGCGCCACGGACCTGTTTATTAATGAGCTTAAAATTTAATATAAGGCATCTGACTAGATGGAAATCTTTACCCATATCACTCATGGGAAGGGTCGCCACTATAAAAATGATGATCTTGCCAAAAATAAATTACTTATTTTTGATGATCCCTAACAAACCATCACAAGATTGGTTCAGATCTCTGGATTCATATATTTCCAAATTCCTTTGGAAAGATAAACCCCCGCGTATCAGCTTAAAAACGCTACAAAGAACCAAGGATAGAGGAGGATTAGATCTGCCTAATTTTCACCAATACTTCTTAGCCAACAGGCTTCAGTTCATCTCAGATGGCTAAAACATACCCTCTTAGATGAACCTTGGCTAGATGTAGAACAAGCACTTTGCAATAATCTAGAGATCTCAGACCTACCATTTATCAGCTCAAACATCCAACGACATGAATGCTTTAAAAGCATCAACATCAGCTCTTCTCTGACAGCATGGTGGGAGTTTCTAAAATTGACGGCGTCTTCATTAATCCCATGCAAACGTACACCTATCTGGAACAACCCTGACATATTACAAAACAATAATATGATAAACTTTTCAGATTGGAGTGGTAAAGGAATCAAATATTTAGAACATATACTAGAAGGAACAGAATTTATTTCATTTGACAGACTAGTTACACAATATGGGATCAACAAGAAAAGATTTTTAGAATATCAACAAATTAAATCCATAGTAAAAAAGAAATTTAAACCGGGTCAAGTTGAACTACAAACACCACCAAGTGTGGTTCAATTTCTTACTCTTAAACCCCCCAAATTACTATCCAAAATATACAGAATGCTTTCTAAAACAGATGAATCAATATCACTTCCTATTGCAAAATGGGAAGCGGATTTATCAGTTAACTTAGACCTAAACTTCTGGTCTCAGATTTGCTTAAAAACCTTTCATCTAATTAGAAATCCCAGTCTTCAATTAATTCAATACAAAATATTACATAGAGTGCACTATACAGGTCATCGGATGTTCAAGATGGGCTTTACGTCTACCAACAACTGCTCACACTGCCAAACCAATTCACCGGACAATTATATCCACGCTCTTTGGTTCTGTCCACCAGTTCAGAAGTTTTGGCGCGAGATATGTGAAGACTTATCGAAGTGTCTGAAATGTAACATTCCAACTTCCCCCTTAGTGTGTTTGTTGGGCAGCTTAGATAATGTCACTTCAGAAAAGAATATAGCCCATATGGTTTTCACTGCCCTATGCATAGCCAAGAAAACAGTCCTCATGAACTGGAAAAATAAAAATAATCTTAATTCTAACCAATATAGAAATTATCTATTAGATTACATTAGTCTTGATACAGCCTCTGCCACCACATCAGATCAATTGCTCTGGGCTCCTTTGATCAGCTCCATCACCTAGTGGGGGTGGGGGGTCATAGTTTGGTCCCGCCTTCACTGTTGTGATTGGTGTGGGGGTAGGGACAGGCTTAGGGCGTCGGGGGGTTCCCCGGAGGCATCTTCCTTGGGGGGCTCAACCCGGGGTAGCGGTCATGTCCGGTTAGGGGCTCTGTTGGCTCTCAGGTGACTGTTTCCTCGCGGCTGCGTGCAGCGGGACTAGGGGAGGGTCTGTGCTGACGGACGTGGGTTACTGACCTGGTAGCCTGGCTGCCCCTGGGTGGGTCCGGGATGGGCGTGAGGTTCTGGGGGCGCTCCGTCTCTGGGCTGGGGCCCTGGCCGGGCCTCGGGGGCTTGGGTCCTGGTTGGTGTGTTGCCGGGGTTGTGGGCGGGTGGGTGCATGGGGGCCCAGCCCTGGAGCAGGGTGCCGCCGGTGCATCGAGCCACCTGGGGGGCTCTTCAACTGGTGGGGGAGATTGTCACATCTGGCAGGAGCTTTCCTCTCCTCAGGAGCTCCCTCTGCAGGAGGGGGAGATACAGGAGAGGTGGAGGAAGATCTCAGCCTGGGTGTTTATTGTCTTATGTAGTCTGGAAGATGAGTGGATGGTGGGGTGGGTGTAGTTTTCTCTGTGGTGGGGTTGGGTGGACTGTCCCGGGCTCTGTGGGGCCGGGCGGCGCTGCTGCACTGGGCCCCGGTCTGGATGGGCCTGGGCCCCCCTTTCCCTGGCGGGTCGCGGAGTATGGGGGTGCCTACTGGGGTCAGCGGGGGAGCTGGCCCCAGGGAGGGGTCACTTGCCCCTCCCTTCTTTCCCTCCCCATCTCCAGCTGCCTCCCTCTTCCCGCTCCACCACAACCACCCACACATGCAGGGCCTTGGAGTAGGGGTATGTCACCAGGGTGCAGAGGAGGCTACCCCCCCTCTGTCCCCTTCTGGCTGCCTCTGCCTCAATTTTATCCCACAACTTAGACATTCACATTACTCACACTCTCATTACACATACATATAGGATCTTGGGGGTGGGCACAATACACGGAGTCCAAATTACCATCAGGGTGTACACCTCACCCCTGGCATCGTTGCCCACCTCTCAATTTTAAATACACGTAGACATTGAGGGCTAGCAGGAGGGACCATGCGCTTACCTGCTGCTCTCTGGCAGGTAGCTCCATGCCCTCCTGGGTTTTAAATGCACCTTAGAACACACATGCATCAACACTACAATGAGCGGGTGGAGGGAGGTTTGGAGTCTTCTCTCACCCCATTCTCTGCGACCTGCTGGAGCGGGGGGGCTAGGAGGAGGAGTTGGCCGTCCGACTGCGGTCTGGAGTGTGGGGCCTCCCTGCTGCTGCGGAGTCGGGGCGGTCTGCCTCCCCCCACCGCAGGGAAAAGGGTAACACCACCTGGGTCTGGGTGCAGTTCCCCCCTCCAGGGGCAAGGGTACCTAGACCCGGTTTGTAGAGTACGCTTGGGGAGTGTGATCGTGTGTACAGCGTCTCTTTATGTCTGTCTCCACGTTGGTTGAGTGTGGAGTAAGTGCATATGAGAGCATGAGGGTGGGAATGGATGTTTGTGTCTGTGTGTGCCTGTATGTCTGTGTCTATATGTCAGGTTGGGTGTCAGGCGCCACCTCTCTGGGGACATCTCAGGCCCTCCAAGGTTTGGAGGCCTATCTCCCCCTACCACCACTTCCCCTGCCAGTGGCGGACCCCCTCAGACATCGGTGCGTTGGTGGTTCTTTGTGTCCGGGGATGGGCGTCCAGGTACACACCGGCTCACTCCTTGGCGGCCGCTTATCGGGGCCTGGAGCCTGGGGCTCGCCCGGGCCACTTCGGAGGTGGGGTGCCCCCGGCCTCTCGGCCTGGGGCTCGGTCACTCAGGCACGGCTGGCTGCCGGCGGAGCTCACGGGCGCGTCACTGCAACTCCCCCTGGCTTCTGCTCCGCGGCTGCTGAGTGAGCCCTCATCTGGGACTCTCCTCAGCTCTTTCTGGGACAGTGGCGCGGCTGCCCCTCTGTTGGTCTTCCTTGGTCTCTTGTGTTCTGGGGGCCTCTGGATGTCTGGAGTTTTGATCTCCTCCATACCTGCTTCATGCCCTGGAGGACGGGGCTGTGGCCCCCCCACACCCTCTAGCAGATTATTACATGAAGGAACCTTTTAAAAACAAAAAACAAGCGCGTCCATGCTCACAGGTGTACACACGGGTGATCACACCCACAAACTACACCCTTTTTGGCTCCTACCTCAAAGCACACTGTGTTCTGTTGATCTTATGTGCTGCACAATAATGTTTAATATTTAGTATTTACTGTCATATTCCCATATATCATTGTGATGTTGTTTATTCTATTACTCTTGTTCTCTTCTGCTTGCTTTCTTTTTTCTTTCTCAGCAGGTGATCCAGGTGATTGATATATGCATTTTTTTTCTCTGCCCGTTCTGTTGGTTTTTGTCTTTTGCCCTTCTCCCCCGTCCCTCTTCTCAGCTGTTTCTCTTTCCCTCTTTCTTTCTCCCCTTCTTTCCCCCAGTCAAGTCTGTCCCGTATTCAGTAAGTGAAAATAAAATAAACAATAAAAGGTGAATCAAATGGACCATTACGGCAAGGCTGGGATGGTCAATTTGGTAAAGTAAATCCGTTGGGCATCTTTCTTTGCCTTTAGACAACAATTCTGATGGCAAAAGAGCCAAACGGGACAGGCCAAAAAAAAAAAAAAAAAAAAAAAATAAAAAAAAAGACAAAATTTTATTTTATGACATTTTATGAAATTTTGAGATTATTTGAAGAAGCCAGAGGTCAAAACCATTCCCTATATATCAGCAGTCCCCAACCCCCGGACCAAAGACCGGTACAGGTCTGTGAGACGTTTGGAACCGGGCCGTGAGAGTTGAGGCTCAGGCGTGAAATTTATGTTTTTATCAGTTGTTATCTTTATTTTTATCGTTAACTCGGTTTTCCTGGGTCTTTTCACGTGTGTTATGAATAAATCTTCTTTTTTTCGGTACCGGTACTAGTTTTATTTTGTTGTATTTATCTGCGACACCTTAAAGGCCGGTCCGTGAAAATATTGTCGGGCATAAACC
>NW_024584007.1:0-1025 GCF_018398535.1 Haplochromis burtoni
AGGATGGAGGAAAGGAAGACAGAGGGAAGGAGGATGGAGGAAAGGAAGACAGAGGGAAGGAGGATGGACCTGTTGGAGTGGCAGTTTCTGCTGCGTTTCTTTGTGCCGCTGTGCTTCTTGTTGTCGGTGTTGTTCGGTTTTGGATGAAAAGACGACTTGAATCTAAGACTTACGATGATCCAGAGATCAAACAGCCTCTTACGTCTGCGCAGGACGACAGTTACACAGATGACCTGAAGCTAAATTAGGAATGAACCATCGTTAACATCCAGGTTAATTTCATTCAAATTAACTTTAAATTGAGCAGTTTTTTTTTTGTTGGTTTAAAATATCGACCTCGTGTGGCCTTTTCTTCTTTAACTGCAGCACAGTGTGAAAAAGTTTGTATAACAAGCTTGTTTTAGGTGCTGTTATTTCGTTTTATATACTCGTATTTTTTATTTTTGTTACTTGAAAGTTAATCCAGCTTATCAACTTTACTGCTCACAGAGGGATGCGAACGCTGTATGAAACTAAAAATTCATGCAGCTGAACTGTAGATGTTCCTCTCTGACTCTGAACTGTGAACCTCGCCAGCTTCTATTCAGCTCTTGATGCAGGAAGATGAAGTGAACAATGTAAATGTCCTTAATGTGTCTTCATCTCTGTGTCATCTTTACATTTATACCTGTGTAATGTTGTTTTTTATTATGGGTGTTTTTGTAACGTGAAAGGTTTTCTTTATGTTCTTGCAGTTATGAAATTATGATCTTTATCTGTTTTGTGAACAGACTTCTGATTGGCTGTTTGATGTGATGAACCAGAAATAAATGATTCATGGTGATGTTGTTCGTCTGCTGCAGATTTCAGGCCTGACACGTCTTCTTTTCACCTCCACATGCACATCATGCTGCATTATACCAACGTGCAAGTTGTTAGCTTGAGGATCACCTTGTAGCAAAAAAGCTATTTTATAACTGTACAGAATGGTGTTCATCAGTTTAATGCTGGATTGTGTTGCTGCACTGATCCTCAGTCAGAAGCCG